>NC_052130.1:2237701-2239700 GCF_012273895.1 Zerene cesonia | reverse complement strand
GAAGTGGGAGAAAAACGGGTGTGAGTTACATACATACAAACATACAAGTGAAGCTAATAAAAGCGTGTTAAAAATACAATGCTCGGAGCGTGAAAGACTAAGTGTCAATTGATTAATTTAACAGTTTCATTAAGATTCGTTCGTCGCCTTTCTTTTTTGTCCTTAATTGTATTTAAAATTTAAATTGGTGTTTTTGAATACTTATATAGTTTTGGATTTAAATTATTATGTATAATTATGCAATGAACAAAGTTTTGATTAATGTATTTATTTAATATGAACAATCCATCGATCGATTTTACAGAAAATAAATGTGTCGAACGTGATAAACTCTCTCTCTCTTACGCTTATGTACCAGATTAACTGCAAAGCAATAGAGTTACGGACTTTAGCCTGCAGGTGAAACCGTGCACACCGGGCACACCCGATTTTTCCCCCAAATTGAATAATTATACCAACCATACAAAAATATTTTTAATCCACTGGAAAAGGAGATTATTAATTCGGCTGTATTTTTGTGTGTTCTCTACCTCATTATATTAAAACTAGCTGCGCCCCGCGGTTTCACCCGCGTAAGTCCGTACGTATCCCGCGTAAGTCGTAGGAAGATCGGGATAAAAAATTTGCCTATATGTTATTCCAGTTGTCCAGCTGTCTACGTACCAAATTTCATTACAATCGGTTCAGCAGTTATTGTGTGAAAGAGCAACAAACACACACACACATCCTTACAAACTTTCGCATTTATAATATTAGTAGGAGTAGGATTTGGAGGTTCTCCATTTGATCTAGTTCTGACAATTTGAAAGCGGTTCTTTTTTTATGTTGTTAATTATTATTATTGTATTATTTCGGTACTGTACTTTTACAGGCAGCTGTGATTTATATTTTTTTCGAGAACTTCATAGAATAAATACTTGTTTAAATTCTTTTCTTTAATTTAATTTTTTTTTTCAATGTCGCACTTTTTGTCAATGTAGACCGGGTCACTTATAGTAGGGGAGCCCAAGAGGGGATTTTGGGATGTACTCGAGCGCGTCAGATTATTATAAGGGAAGGTACCTTACCTATTACTAAGTACCTCCAGAAAGTATGAGCAATTGATATTGGTGGGTGCGCTCACAGGAGCCGCAGGAAATTAAAAAATATCGATAATTCTCTACGGTTACGCTCAAATTGTCAGATTAGCGGAATTTGGATTTTTTGTTGTTGTAAATAACCCGTAATATCTTTATCTGACGCGCTCGAGTCATATTTTTTTTATATTTTACCTTTTATTCGTAGCCACGAAATTACCATATAAATCGTAAGAATAAGTTATATTTTATTTCAGTGATATGCCAGAGCATTCAAAATATCAAAATCTAACGTGCTTGATTATTTCCACAGTCCCGTTTTATTTTATAATAAAAAAAAAAAATCAAAAACCTTTTTCCATCGCTAAAATTGAAAACACTATTGGACTTTTTTTCTTGCTATCCCATAATCTGCGAATTCCAATAGGTTTCTGAAACGCTCGAATAAGTACACATTTAGCATCTTGGGCTCCCCTACTATTAGGTCAATCGGTACCTACCTCTTTCAGTTTCGCTTTGTAATGCGACATTTAAACCTTACCTTATAGAATAATGTTTTTTTTTTTACTGAAAAACTTGTTTACGTAACATATTATATGTTTTACCTTATAAGTTATTTTGTTATCTTTTAGTTATCTTTCGAAATTACTTAATGTCCCAAAACATTACCCATTATCGTTTTCAGCGTAGCGTTTGACAATCGATCTAATTGTTATTTGCATACAAACGCATGCAGTGTAATTATACTAGAATTAATTGAGTTGAACATTATTAGGCGCCATTTTGTGTAACAAGTTATGCCTACTTAGATATAATAGTTATCTGTACAATTAGATTATTTAATCACTAGCTGCGCCCCGCGGTTTCACCTGCGTAAGTCCGTATCCCGTAGGAATATCGGGATAAAAAGTTGCCTATATGTT
>NC_052130.1:2227290-2236701 GCF_012273895.1 Zerene cesonia | reverse complement strand
ATCTCCACTTTTCGCCCGGTTTCCGAGAAAAGCGATGTCAGTCAGTCAGTGGGTGTGTAGCTTTATATAGTATAATAGGATTAGTAGAATCCTTTGAAATTCACTTGTGGAGAAAATATATTTCAGTTTTGTTTTTAAGTTAAAAATTTGTGAATCACATTTCCTTCGCTCTGGTCGCGTACCAAAAAACACTGACGTGGAATTTCCGTACCTATGTATATAAAAAATACCCAAACTAACCTAACTAACGTAATACCTACGTGTTTGTCTCATAAAACGTAGGTAATTACCTGAAACGGTTTATACTTTGTTTAATCAAATTTATCTCATTTACTTTTATTGCATAACTAAGATATATAATTTACGTCAAAAATTTCAGCGTTTTGTTTATTAACTTTAAATGATAACAGACAGGTGTTAATTCATTCATACTGGTGATATTTATAGAATATTATTCACTTCTTCAATATGCGTCATGCCTAGATGAAAATACTGCTTTAGGAAAATTTCGGACTTGATATCTTCGTCGCTAATGGTTTATTTTGTGTGTGTTTCACATGTGTAATTCTAGTTTTTAGTATTTTATACTTATACTAGCTGAACTTCATACTATATATTATATATTATATATTATCACAATATCACACTTCACACTAATATTATAAATGTGAAAGTTTGTTCGTTTGGATGTCCGGAGGCCCATATCCTTTTCCTTACCCTTCCCAGTCCTTTCCTTTATTCCTAACGCCAACCTTTGCTTAATCCCTTCCCAAAAAGTCGGCTATCCATTTGTAGAGGCGTAAGGTCTGCAATGGGCCTTATGCCTCTCCAAATGTTCATGGGCGGTGGTAGCGCTTACCATCAGGCGTCCCTCCAGCTTCATTGCCGACTGTAACATAAAAAAAAAATGTTTGTCCGTCAATCACGCTAAAACCACTGAACGGATTTTGATTAAATTTGGTATACAGACAGGGTATGCGCTAACTTTGGTGATAGGATACTTTTTATCCCGATTAAATGCTCCCTTGGGATAAAACGGCAATCTTGATATCCGTGCGGAGCCGGGACGAGCGTTAAATCAATTTATAATGTTAATATCCAAAATTTTAAAAATTTATGTATGTATGAAATAAATAATAATATTTATTAATTAATAATAAAAAATAATATCCGAACTCACCAACCGAAAGTTCAGCCTATATATGTTTTAATAATTTAAAATTTACTAAGAAATTAATAACACGTAGGCTCGCAAAAACAAATTAACGTTTTCAATATCCATTATCCATACATGTGTGCAGTCTAGAAAATAGAGGCAATAAACTTTAAATCATAAACTAGTACGACTGGATATTACTCGTATATTAAAAACTCAAAGCTACCGTAACCGGTAACAAAGAACGCGTTTGCTCCATATATTATATACTGTATCGCATATAATGAGTTGTGTATTACAGTATTATACCTATGTGAAAGTCGTCACCGATGCCGTGGAAAGTGCGACAGGAGTCGCTTGTCTGTTGCTTTTTAATAGCCTTCAAAAAAAGAGGAGGTTCTGAAAGCGACTGTATTTTATTGTGTTTCGTGCCTCATGACTTTTTACTGCGTGAACCGTTTATATTACTACGGTTAGGCAAGAAACGCGGGTTCGAATCCCGCCCCGTGATCGAATTTTTTCTAGTCTTTCAAAAAATTTCTCGTTTATATTTCCATTCTTTTAGTATTCGTATAATATTAAAAAGCTCGTGTTTCCCGTGTGGTTTATTCATTCAAATTAAGTCTAGTTTTGACAATTTGAAGGTGGTTTAGGATTTAGGTAAATATCCTTATAAATGAAATTGTTGTACCAAAAAGATTACCGATCTTCCTGGGAAGGTCAAACTTCAGATTCTCAAATGGGACCAAATGACAAAAATTCCTATCGATTGAAAAACCACGTAGTTCTAGAGTAAGCAACAAATAAAAATACAGTCGAATCTCCTTCGTTTTTTTCTAGCAACCTAATTAATATATAGAAAGTTTTTTTTGGTTTCTACCAATTTACATAAACTTTATGAGGATAGATATTTCGCTAATGGATATCTAGTAGCCTAGTACCCACTCTCCGGATAGCGTAATTTTATTCCGGAAACCGGCTCGGTAAGCCTCCACTTGAAGCTAATTAATGTTAAGTATCAAAAAATTAATAAAAAAGGAAAATTTGGCAACAGTACTTTTTACGATTATATCTTTAATCTTATTATAGGGATATTATACTATTATTAATCTTGGATCATATAAGTGATCATATGATGCTTGATCCAGTTTAATTGACAATTTAATTTAATGAAAAATTAATCATATCTCTATATTATCCAATAAAATTGACTCGTAGATATATGATCCAAGATAAATGTTAGTGTAATATCCCCATAGGTTATGGACAGAATTTCTTTTTGAATGAAATTAGTATGGAAATAAAAAAAAGTATTATCGTAATGTTAAAATCATTTATAATCATGATAATGTATAATATTCTGTTTTGTTTGAGGAAAACAGCGGAAATATATCGGAAATTAATTGACCCATGTTATCTTACCACTGACCCAAGGAATATAAACCATTGCATGGCCTATAACCCCATGCACTTAATATGAACACTATGCTCTAAACCATAGAGTACACTTTGATAGGAATGTATAGCCACACACTGTTTAATTCTCTCATAAATGAAATTCGTGTCAATTTGTTTGTCCACAATTGACTCCCTAAACTACTCCACCGATTTTAATCAAATTTATATACCATGTGAAGTTTGATGCAAATTAAGAGATAGGATAATTTATATTATTTCAATTACGATAAATAACTACACGAACGGAGCCGGGGCGTGCAGTTAGTTTTTATATATTATATAATAAATAGCCATCAACTTTTCTTGAACGGAGTGACCCAATAGCCAAGGAATTGTTTATATATTGCAAATAGCTTTATCAATTTCAACTACACATCTTTACTAACGACATACATGTGGAAGTGTGTTTGTTTGTTTCACTTTGATGTTATGTCTGGGTATATGGGTGTAGTTATGGGGGTAGAGAGAGGACATAGGCTACCATTCACCATAGTAAAACATCTAATTCACATACGCAAATCCATTATAATGCGCTATATAAAATGCGACACGACAATTATAAATCACTGTTAATTTTCTTTCCACGCGAGCGAATCCGCGGGCGGAAAGCTAGTATCTCTATACATAAACAAAGTATAAGACTGCAGTGAACTATAAAATTTCCTTCCCCAGTTAACCCGTGACCCCCGATCATGTGTACGAATGTAATATTTACGTGATTGAAGTCGCTTTATCACGTCTTATGTGGACACTGTCGAGTGTTTGTCTAATGTGTATAAATTCGATTGTTTTGTTTCGATTCGACCATGTTTAGAACTGAGCTAACTCGACTGTACCCCATCCCCCTAGATATAGAGAAATGTGAACGTCGTATTTGCTTGTGTTTGATTTTACGCGAGTATTATACATTTAGAAATTAAAAACTTTTTAACAGTGGCAGTCTCCCCGTGACCACGCTCGCTGTAAAGTGTTCGAAACGTCGGGTTAATAATATAATGAATAAATCGCGTTTAAAACCCGTTAAAAAGTTTTTAATTTCTAAATATGAACGTCATTTTACACGATGTGAAACTGAACTTATGTTTTCTTTTCATATATATTCAGTTTTAAAATATCGCACACCTAGAAAATAATTCTCGTTGTAAGCATTTCACAATAAAAAAAAAATCGCCATCTTTAAAAATAAATATGGTAACATCTTATTCTAATGAATGTTAGTGCCAATGCATCATGACTTTATGAGTCATTGCACAGAAAAGTTACCGAAGTTTAGTGAAGCGGAAATGCAGATACCGGAAGCGTACCGTTAGAATAAAGTATTGTTGAATTCGTTATTTTATTATTATCACGAGAGGAATATTAACGTACGTGTTATAGCAATATATTCGGAGCCATTGAGGCGTTTCCTTTGTCTGTATCAAGTTCTGTAGAAATTTACTGACGATGCGAAGGCAAGAAATTCGCTGTATTTAAAATATACTTACTTTCAGAATCTTGATTCATACATATTTATGTACAAAATGTATAAAGAGAAAATTATTTGATTTCAAATGTTTCCATACTTCGTTTCTTAGATATATATAAATATTTTGTATATGAAACCGATGATGCAATAATAAATAGGACACATTTTGAATATTGATCAATAGATTAACGTGTAAAACGACTGCGCGCTAATAATAATAAATAACAATATAGAAAATTGTTTAACATCCGAGTTATTCGAATTGAACACAACGCGGTTAGGACAATATTTTCCTCTCTGTGTCAACAGAACACAACCGAAAGGGAACAAAGGTGTGTGCTATACATACGATTAAAATTTAATTATCATTATTCCATCAGCACATAACAAAATGGTACATTCACGTTGACCGTTCACAGTACAATGGTTATTAGTTTATCAGCAACTGGCTCTTTATTGTTTTCGTTCGTCTCCATAATGCGAGTATATGTCTGTTATCTATCACGCTATTCTCTGGCTTTTCTTTGTGATAATGTGACTGATCGTGCGCAGTCGACGCTCGCGGCCGGTGGAGGTCGCGCGTCCGTATCGACATCGCTGAGTCGTCTCGTTTCAACCATCGTCGTTTCGTCCACATTGCCTAATTTAAATTGTAAATTCGAAACAATATTTGTTTGCCAAAACGAGAAATCGACTGTTTGCGCAGGGACCCTTCGAAGTGTTTCAGTGTTCTGTTTTGGTGTTTGTCGAACGTATGAGTGTTAACAATTGGACTGGTAATGTGAACTCAAGTGTCGAGATGGAAACTATGATAAATGTTTGGACTGTGGTGGAGCATGTGAGGGTGACCAGCAGTGCTGCGGAGCTGGCGATTTTCACAGCTATACTCTATTGGTTCTTTACTTCGAGGTGCGTTGTTCATTTTTTACATGCCTTTAAAATTTTCAACTTTAGCTCTCACTTTAAAATCAGGGTTTTAATTTTTTGTTTCATTGAATAATTCTTTTTATTAAATTAAATTGTCAAGTATATTAGTGTATTCTGTGGTCAAGGATTTGAACTTTATCCTTTGCATAAAAATAATTTGTAAAAGATAAGTACATGCATGTTCATTTTTATTTTATTTTTTATCTCACATCTCTTGTGTAAGTTATTAAAAATTGAGATTTCAATTGAAGTTTTAGCAGCAGTTCGATCAAGTAAAAAATTGAATTAAAATTAAAAATAATAAATCATGACAATTTCTTAATTGATGGGTGAAATGGATAAACAATTCTAATAATAATAAAGATTATATTAAATTATTATAAGGCTGTTAAATTGGTACATTAATTGTAGAATGTAAAGCCTGTATTAGTTTATTGTGATAAATTGCAGTATTCAACTTTGTATTACATTAGGTGGATACATGTGTATGTGTGCGTCTTTGTATTTGTGTAAGTATATATGTATTACATTTAACAAAAGTCGCTTGGCTAAAAATTTCCGATCAAAAACAAATTTTTATTGAACAATTTTTGTATCGAAATTATATAAACGGAGGATACAATTAGGGATGCCATTTGTAGGGCGTTCAGTACTAATCCATAAAATGTTTGTGTAATTAAAATTAAGAGAGAAAATAATTCCACCTTTAAACTCTCATGCACATCGAAACATCGACATATAAAACATAAAATAAATAAAAAAAGTAAAAAAACACAAATAGTAACAAAAAACGTAATTAACTGTGATAAATTTAATATAGTCAAGAACATGGAACGAAGGGACGTTAAAATAGCAGATAGATACAATTAAACGTGTTAATGACATAAAACATAATATTTAGAAAATAATACTTTTTAACGGATCTTAAACGCGATTTATTCATTATATTATTAACCCGACGGTCACTTTACAGCGAGCGTGGTGACGGTGTCTCCCCGACCACGCTCGCTGTCTAATATAACGAATAAATCGCGTTTAAAATCCGTTAAAAAGTTTTTAATTTCTAAATGTATAATACTCGCGTAAAATTAAACACAAGAAAATACTAAACATAATATTTTCATTTCATTCATTTCAACGTTGGAATCAACTGGACGCGAAGTCAACGGATACACGACAAAGGGACCAATTGATGTACAAATGGTCGACGTTCGCCACCCCCTGGGCGATTGTACTTAATTCGATCTCATTTTGAACATATCGCATGTGTATATAAGAGCAGTGGTACTTTCTTTGTCCCGTCAAAGTATTGATTAATAATGCATTTTAAAGGGAATTTTCATAAATCGTTGATACGTCATCCCACGTACAAAGATTTTTGAATTGAGAAAACTGTATTATTAAAGCTTTAAAAAGCAGTCCATTACGCGGAGGTTGAATTATCCTACTTCCTGCTAATATTATAAATGCGAAAGTATGTAAGAATGTGTGTGTGTTTGTTGCTCTTTCACGCTAAAACTACTGAACCGATTGCAATGAAATTTGGTACGTACACAGCTGGACAGCTGGAATAACGTATAGGCAACTTTTTATCCCGATATTCCTACGGGATATAGACTTACGCGGGTAAAACCGCGGGGCGCAGCTAGTATATAATAAAGTAAGATTTACGACCAATACTGAAACTGTATTATAAATTAAGTATTTGGTCAGCATTTATGTCATTACGGTTACCACATATTGCTTCTCTTTCGCTCTGTTTACAACACTGAATGAATATATTTAAACACTCCAGTATTCGATAAGAAGACAGGATCATTGCCATCCATACGGCAATCTAAGGGACGTTTCCTGTTTAAATTGGTAATCCTTGTTTTATAAATTATAATATAACGACTACACCAGTCTGAAATACACATAAGATGAGCTTATTCAAATATTGCTTTATACAATATTGTCTCCGAAGACACTTCATAATTATGCATTATTTTTATTCGCTGTTTGAGTTGACACTTGTTACCCAACGAATGATAAATCAACACTTGATCGTAACATGTTTCGCTCTTTACGTGATTATGGCAAACAGAATCTTTGCTTATTGATATTTGCTAATACTCTGTTTTTTTTTTGTTTGAAACAAAACATTCGCATAAAACAAGAGTTTTGGTCAGACCTTAGTTTTTGGTGGGTTTTCCTAACGAGGGGACAGTACCTAACTCATATAAATGTTTCTATAAGGTATTAAGGGAGTCCTTTGTCGAACAATAGATCAGTAAAATAGGCCAAATAAGAAGAAAAGTAGCGAATTTTATTTAAAATCTAGCTGTGCACCGCGGTTTCACCCGCGTAAGTCCATATCCCGTTGGAATATCGGGATAAAAAGTTGCCTATATGTTATTCCAGTTGTCCAGCGGTCTACGTACCAAATTTCATTGCAATCGGTTCAATAGTTTTTGCGTGAAAGAGCAACAAACAGAAACATCCTTACAAATTTCGCATATCAATGTTAATATGATAGGATAGGATTTTAAAGGTTTGAACCCCTTTTTTTTTTTAAGTGGAGAATGCTCATGCATACCCACGGCCCGGGGAAAGGCCGTGGGTTATGTCGGACTCCCACTGCCTAGAGAGGCAATGGACCTACCGACTAAACTCCACTGTGTCCCGTCTTCCCGCGCTATTCGCCGAGGTCGTGGGAACTCATATGAAATCATCTACTACAAAGATTTGAACCCCTAAAACAACCCTGGGTGCGCCTCTGATACGATACCAATTTGTGTATGTTCGTACAGCACATATCGCGAATCAAATATTTACAAGCTCACGAAAATAATGTAAACGCTATAAAGTTTTCAAAGATTTTGTTGATATCTTTGAATAGTCTTTTGATAGGCTAAGATTAGCGCGTTGTTTGTGAAGCGTTTTCTCTCAAGTATCTTTACTGACTGATTAATAGGTAATTTAGCCGTTTTTATTCGTAGTCGATTCAATGGTTTTTTTTCGCATCAATATAGCTAATAGAAGCTGACTTTACGAGCTTTCCTTATAGTCCAAGAAAATGGGTAGGGTAAATGCGAATTTGAGATTAAAACTTGAATTTTTGATATAATTTACTTTGAGGAATCTAAAAACGAACTGTGCAAGTTTTTTTTAAATTCACCCCCGAGAAGGGGTGAAAAAAAATAAATAAAGTCGTTTTTTTGAAATTTTGGCGAAACCGTAAGTGTTAGAAAAAAAAGTTTTAAATAAAATTTGTAGAGCGTAAAATTTTACACAAAAATGTTTCTATGACTTTTTTTCCTAAAATTGAAATTAACTGAGATAGGGTAGTTAGAAGCTAGGGGATGATAACTGCAACTTTAAAAAATCATAACTTATTGAAAAATTTATAAAACTCATATTTTTTTTAATTATTTATATAATAATAAACTGTGATCCTAGAGAAAAAAATTTTTTTTCAATTGTTTATAACAATTTGAAATTTTTATTTTCAAATTAAATCAAGTTAAACCGACAAAAAATATATATATATATATATATCATTTTTTTTTTCTTTCAATACATTAGTATTTAAAAAAATTTACCATACGCATTGAAATTTAATTTTTACTTTTACCTGTTATTTTCAAGCAGGTATAAAATAATTTACCTGGTGAAAGATATTGTGGGGCGACGACTTTGCTTTTACTACCGGATTTGGTACCTTATGCACATGGGCCTCTGTCTGTGTGGTTTTGAACATGTGATAGTTTCTATATGTAGAGTGTAATGTGATCATATACGACTTTTACTGACGCAAAATATAAATATAAAATATTTTGGAGAGTATTTAGAAATCATAAGATAAAGAAAGATTGTCTAAGAAAGAACGTAATAGAGATAGATCAATAAGAATGAGAAAGAGGAGATGCGTGACAATCATTTGTGCTTCTTTGTCGTTTTATTTTATTTAGTTTTTTTTTTTACTTTTAACATATCCGCCCGCCTTTGTTAAACTGGTTTAACAAACTACTCTTCTTTAATTGGTAAAAGTCTCAGCTTAGTGATTTGTCTTTCAACGACGCTGGTAGCCGTTTTGATTGTCACTACTCGAACATGACCATCTTTTCCAGGATGCACCTTGATGATTTGTCCAAGTGGCCAATTTGATGGTGGACATCGTTCATCGATGATGAGAACCAGATTTCCGACTTGAACTTCAGGCATAAGCTGGTTCCACTTGTAGATCGGTTGATATTGTTGAAGGTATTCTTTGGTCCATTTGACCCAGAAATCATCAGTGGTCGAAGAAGCTGCTATCTAGAGAGCCGAGATATTTTAAGTTCTTCTAAGAAAGGTTCCGGCACAACGTTTAGTGGTCCTCCAATCGGAAAATGCCCTGGTGAGTACAGAGAGATCGTCAGGA
>NC_052130.1:2218617-2226290 GCF_012273895.1 Zerene cesonia | reverse complement strand
GTTAATTGTTTGATTTCTTGATGAAAGAACTCTTATTGAGTTCTCTTGACCCAGTAAAATTTAGCTTTGTTCAATTAGATGACAGTAATTGGCTCAGTCTTAAGATTTGGCATCTTCTGGTCGAAGAATGAATCGTGTACATGTCGCAGTAGTACGAATCAATCTTGTTAGGTCATGATAAATTTGATTTAGCTGCTCAAATGGTTTAGGTGTTGTGATTCGAAGCCATTTTTCAATTGGTATAGATTCAGGTCTGGTAGTTATAGTCATAGTTTGAACTGGTCGTTCTTCGAAATTGTCGTTAACTTCTGGAATTTCAGCACAATCTGGCCATGCTGATGAAGGTTTTTTAAGCCATTCTGGAACAAACCACCAAATGAAATGATTCTCCTTTCCTGGTACAAACTGCCACTTAGCAGCCGGAAGAGTTTCTTGAATAAAGCAGATTGTTATGAATAAATTCTTTCCAACGTGATGGATGATTATTTATCCAAGTACGAGTGATTGCAGAATCTGTCCAGCTTGTCGAGATGCACCACAGAATCACCACCTCCCAATGGACACTGACTCGCAGCGTTGAACTTATTGGCCTATATAGTCGAGTGGCGGGCGATTACTTTCGATTGGTTACTTGATACACGATGTGAACGCCGATGGCGCTCAAAGGATGGTGCCATATATCTAATGAATTAAACCCCACATAGTCGTTTTATTTTATTTAGTTTTTTTTTTTTACTTTTAACATGAATGACATGAGAAACCTTTCTCAAATTAACAGCGAAAATCAACTTCTAATCACATTAAAAAAAAACACCTTACAATTTTTAATAATAAAAAAATAGTAAACAGAAAACACAACGGAGTTAAAATTTTTGTTTACAATTTACTCAAAGCAACTGGAGAGTACTGTAAACACACAGAGGCCCATTGAGAACAACTGGCGCATGCGCATAAGGTACCAAATCCGGTAGTAAAAGCAAAGTCGCCGCCCCACAATATCTTTCACCAGGTAAATTATTTTATACCTGCTGGAAAATAACAGGCAAAAATTAAATTTCAATGCGTATGGTCAATTTTTTGAAATACTAATGTATTAATGCATGTGGGCATACAGACTTGTTTCAGATAGAACTCCGTAATAATAGTTTTACATTTACCTTTATTATAAGTTTTCATAATTGTTTGTCACTTATATTTAACTAGCAACTGGTGTACCTTGTCATTGGCGTACTCATTGTGATATTTAATTAAAAACTGTAAAATTAGCTGTAAGGTACCTTTTATAAATAAATATATATATATATATATGCGCATGCGCATAAGGTACCAGATCCGGTAGTAAAAGCAAAGTCGCCGCCAAACAATATCTTTCACCAGGTAAATTATTTTATACCTGCTGGAAAATAACAGGCAAAAATTAAATTTCAATGCGTATGGTCAATTTTTTGAAATACTAATGTACATATATATATATCGGTTTAACTTGATTTAATTTGAAAATAAAAATTTCAAATTGTTATAATTTTGTTATAAACAATTGAAAAAAAAAATTTTTTTTCTAGGATCAAAGTTTATAATTATATAAGTAATTAAAAAAAATATATGAGTTTCATCAATTTTTCAATAAGTTATGATTTTTTAAAGTTGCAGTTATCATCCCCTAGCTTCTAACTACCCTATCTCAGTTAATTTCAATTTTAGGAAAAAAAGTCATAGAAACATTTTTGTGTAAAATTTTACGCTCTACAAATTTTATTTAAAACTTTTTTTTCTAACACTTACGGTTTCGCCAAAATTTCAAAAAAACGACTTTATTTATTTTTTTTCACCCCTTCTCGGGGGTGAATTTAAAAAAAACTTGCACAGTTCGTTTTTAGATTCCTCAAAGTAAATTATATCAAAAATTCAAGTTTTAATCTCAAATTCGCATTTACCCTACCTATTTTCTTGGACTATTATATTTTTTGTATTTAATATTCATTTATCCTAAATTTTGTTATAGAAACACCACTTTCGAAAATTTTCGTCTTCAAACAAAATGAATGAAATATGGTATTTATAGTCGTGTGCTATTTAGCGATTAGTTTAATATATGTATTGATTTGATTAATTTTAAAAAACTACGTATAAACGATTACTGGGGTGAGCTGCTAGTACTTTATTAAAAGCTTAATCCAAAGATAATGAAATATCTGTATAAGATACTAATGTTTCTATTTATTTAGTTTATATCCCATGAAATTTATACATTTCCTTTCCTACCAAGTTGCCTGGTAGAGTTGTAGATTGTTTTGTATTATTGTTTCATAAATTATTACAGTTACGAATGTCATAATGTAAATTTAATTGTTTTTTTTTTCAGCCGGGTAGCAGACATGCTAGAAGTGGTGGGCGAGAGGGTGGGGGGGTGGTGCGGTCGCGATACGACGTCTCTGCGGCAGGCGGTGCGCACGCGCAAGCGGCAACACGCCGATGTGTATGCTAAGCTTGATGCTGAAGTTACTGTAAGTTGTTATCGTCATCATCAACCCTTATATGTACTCACTGCAGGAACACAGGACTTCTATGAAAGTTCAGGCCACTAATCCACCATGCCGGCCACCTGTAGAAGGGCGCGTAGACAGATGTCAAATGTCAATTTTGATGCTCATGCTCGGATATGCCAGTTTCCTCACAATGTTTACCTTCACCGTTTTGAGCAGTTGATATGGATAATGTGGATCGATGGAGAGAATCAGAAGCAATACAATAAAGGTCAATGTATATTTTTTATCATTCGGTATACAAGGTTATCGGGTACCGTTTAAAGGACACCAAAATTAGACATCATATATGAAAGTAAAAAATACACAAGGAAATTGAGGATATCTTTTAATTGGATCCGATGGCACCGTACCGTACCTGAATGTACGGACCTGTTATTTGACATTTTGAAGGTGCTATTAACGGAGATCTATTTTGATCCAAACAAAACATTGTTTATAGTTCACTGAATGCAGCCAGGTGTCGTTTCGTTCGCAGCGGCTAAACTCAGCAGGAATGCTATAAGAGACATTCGTAGACGTCTCTCGAATTCTTCATTATAATAGCTATATTTTATTTAGAATTTTCATGTGTCTAGAGGGAGACAGATATAGTATGAAAGAGAGGGAGAATAGTGTAGTAGACAAATATAGTGTTCACTAAAGTATTGAGAACTGCTCGCCCGGAGTAATTATATTTTATCAAGTTCTGACAATTTGAACGGATATAGTTCTTTCTTTGTGTATGTTACACGGTTCTTTTTTTTCTCAGTGGACAAGAGTACCTTTGAATGTACATTTGAAATTTATTTATCGATTTGTCGTTTTAATTCAACATCAAGTTCTTCTTTCTCTTCCTCTTCTGCATCTTACTGATAGGATCGGACGGATCTTACTGACCTATCTCACTAGAGATGGATTCTGCCATACATCCACTTGAAAGCGGTTAAACAAAATAAACCTCTAACGCGTCATAGAACAACTTAGTTCTCCGAAGCATTGAATTTATTCTTTTTAGAAAAATTATAGAGGAATTATTAAAATTATCTTCGCGCAGGAATGTGGATCAAGGGTGCATCGCTATTGAACGACCGTAAACATTTAAACAAAGACTACGCAATTGTATTCTTATTATTTATTTTATCTTATAATTTTGTTGGCGATGGCATTCCTCAGATATGTTATAATGCGTTTGTTTCATATAATTATCTACAGCAGCTCCAATCGCGAAGTTTTGAAATCGGGAGTAATTAAAATTGAGTAAACCACAATTATAATGACTTGTGTGTTTCTACTTGTATATTGTGTATGAAATACTAAAAATGGTCTGTCAGGCTCGAATGTACTAATCTTATAACATTCATAAGGAAATGAGCATACAGGTTGGATAATTTTGTATTAGATCGTCTTCAATATTCTGTGTTTATATATAGGACCTGTTTCAGGTTTCAGTTATTATTCAAATCAAACCAGAATTTGTTTTGTTCCAAATCTAGCAATACTAATCTCTTTTATATCATATATTAATAATAATTGATTTCTTCTTTGCCTTAGTTTTCCTTATGGGAAACAAAGTGATTGTGAATAATTATGTAATAATTGAGCCGCTTTCAAACTGTCAGAATTAGATTGTTTTTTAAATGGACTACAAGCGATGGTTCATCCCGTGCAGTCTAGCCTTCAGATGAAAAACTCCCTGAAGTATCTAATAGGTTGAAAAGACAGTAGTGTAAGTAAAACGCCTTCGGTCTTCCTGAATCTATCAAAACATATTTTGCTGTATTCAGCAATAAGAATAATATCTCTATTTTCCGAAAAGCTTTGATCTTAAATGGAACAGGATTGAAGTAGCTCCTAATAATATTCACCTGGCCATTTCTTTGGTTTTCCTTAAGGCTTTGTTCTAGAATATTCCAGAAATATCTAAAATAAATAATTTGTTACAGACAAGAACATCATCGCTTTATCGCATGAAGGATGGACCCATAGTGCCACCCCCGCAACCTCAGACGAGACCCACAGCGGGTCTGGCGTGCGCGAGATGTGCCCCGTTATCAAGGGTATGTGATGCATTAATATATAACATAAGCTGTTCCGGAGAACGCTGTTCTGCTTTATTCTTATCATTTAGGGGAATAAAAATAGATGTAGGCCGGTTTCTCAGACCCACCCGATATGCACATACAATTTCATGAGACTCATTCCATTCGTTTCGGAGGAGTATGGTAATTAAAATTGCGACTCGAGAATTGAGAAACATACCGTATCTTAATACGTTTAAAGTTTAAAATTGTGGAAGAGAGCATAGCCTATTCAATTTTCGGATCTTTTTTAAAGTTTTTAACTCATTATCTCTTTTCTATCTTGAAACGAAAATTCAATTGGATATATTCTTTCAATGAGATGCTTTAACGATTCTAGTTAGTTAGTTAAATATTTTTCGTTTGTAAAAATATCTAACATTTAATAAAAAGTCGAGTCTCTGTACATATTGAAATTGATTTCTTTGCATTACCCATTCTTATTACAAATAAACTATTGCCATTTTATAGGTAGCGATTAAAGTTGTTATTTTACATTTCTAATGAAGTATTTTAAGGTTTTTTAATCATTGCAAATTTTATTTGGCTAAAAAGTTCTGTACTTATTTGTTTATTTTATTTTGAGGGTATAATTTCTCTCTTCTTTGATTAAACTAACGAAGTTACTCTAGAAGTTCTCGTCTTGAAAAATATGTACCTATATCAGGATGAGCGTTATTTAAAATTAGTTTTATTACAAACAACCTTTTTGCAAAACGAGCAATATACTCTATGTCAATAAATCCAATTGATTTTCTTCGAAAATGTACTTTATACATCTGTGATAAAAATGTTATTTCGTTGACAAAAGTTTCCTTTGTAAACAATGTATCATCAATATTCAACAACGCATTTATCGTCCGTACGAACTGAAAATGTAATGAAATCACAGTTCATTCAAAGTACACGGACACACATACGCGAAACAGGAAGCATTGTACTTTGGTATTGCGCAGTTTCCCATTTGTGGGTCATTTGATGACACTTATCGTACGATTGGCGAATAAACGCCACATCTTGGCATACTGGCACGTTACGCTTGATAAGCGTGAAGTAGCTGTTAGAACCTCTGACCTCTGGTGATTCCAGAATAGAACCCCATTGTTGAATGCGTATGACACGTCACATGAATGTCGCTATAGCAGGTTGTTATAAGGGAAATTAGTTTCAACACGATTGTCCTATCCTACTATCCCATCCTACTCCTACTATATCTTATATCTTTAAACGAGCAATTCTTCTATATATATGTAATTGGAATCTCGGAATCGGCTCCAACGATTTTCATGAAATTTAGTATGTAGTTTTTAGAAAATGTCATATTCGTGTTTTATTCGTGTTTTATCGACTTAAACTTACTTTTTTAAGAAATGGGAGGCGTTTGAGTAGTCCCAATTTATTATGAAAAATATTATTCATATTTCATCATTTTATTAGTATGTAATTCGTACTTAAATATAATTTCCAAAAAACACAATTTATAAAAAAATAAAACAAAAAAATCATCATCATCCAGTCAGGTCATCCAGGTACTAATATTATAAATGCGAAAGTTTGTAAGGATGTGTGTGTGTTTCTTGCTCTTTCACGCAAAAACTACAGAACCGATTACAATGAAATTTGGTACGTAGATAGCTGGACAACTGGAATAACATATAGGTCACTTTTTATCCCGATATTCCTACGGGATACGGACTTACGCGGGTGTAACCGCGGGTCGCAGCTGGTTTGATATAATTTCGAATGGTGTTGTTTTTATGCTGAACACACTGAGGCTGGAGGGCAAATTCCCGTAATTATTGTCTTCCTGTCCCTGTGTCCTCTGGCGTCGATGTCGTAAATTATCTCTAAGTAGCGATACGTCAAAATTGTTGTGTTTAACATTATTGAAGTTATAAAAAAAGGTGTTACACCATCTGGGCCGGTATAAATATCGATCGTATATTGATCCAACACAAGAATTACATATATATATATATATATATATATATATAGATCAATATCTATATATATATAAAAGGACAGTATAATACCTAAATACAATTATCTGTATATATTAATGTCCAAACACCTTTATCATCGTTCATACATAATTAAATATACCTATGTGTAAGTAGGTAATGTTACACTGCAGTTCATTCACCCCGATATAATTGCGTAGGTATAAATTTTATGCACATTTCACTCGAAGCGTTTCTCGAGTTAAAACACAGTATCATTGTGTCATTCGGATCCTTTTTCATTTGTACATTGGTATTTTTGTGACGTCATTTTATACCATTTGTATATACTACGCGATTTAATCCTACTATCCTACTACTTCCTGCTATCCTACTAATCCTACTAATATTATAAATGTGAAAGTTTGTAAAAAAGTGTGTGTGTTTGTTGCTCTTTCACGCAAATACTACTAAACCGATTGCTCCAGTTATCACACGATGACCATTCCTTGCGTCAAATTTTATCCCTTATTTCACACCTCTTCGGTTCTATTTTCGCAACAAAATTTTAGCTGCTGATTTATATAATTAGTATGTGCCTTTAATAAAAGATGATTCATTCAAAATACGTACACGGTGTCGCATTTCTGACGTTAATATAAAACGATGTAGATACACGATAAACCGAGTAAACAATTGTGAGACTGATTAGTGCCTAGCTTAATCATAATTGGTAGATTGCTTGATAAAAGAATCGTTAATAATACGGTTTTTTTATATATCGGAATTCTATATGCTAAATGTTATTTATGTAAACACTAAACAAAGCACGGAAGGCGACATCACCACTTATAAGTGATCTCTTTGCAGCAACAAAAAAGTGTAATAACAAAACATAAACAAGGAGGCGAGGCGTAGGTAAAAAGTTTACACTATAAAGTACAAATAATAATATAAAACTGCTCTCGTTCTAATTTTAAATTTATTTAATGCCACTCTGTTATCGATACAAACCCATAAACGCAGAAAGTTATGAATCAAATAATACATTAAGGCGAAATCATTGTTAAATTAACAGCAATTACTATAACAGTTACGTTATTACAGAATCAGGTTGTCATAAATGTACT
>NC_052130.1:2212139-2217617 GCF_012273895.1 Zerene cesonia | reverse complement strand
AGCGCTTAATAAATAGCCTGCCGTGAGTCATGATTTGAGGTCATTGCCAAAGTTCCTCGACCGCCGTGGTTTGTTTACGAAATCTGTTTAACGATTTATTTCTTTGCAATTAATCAAGTCGATAGTTGAATCAAACATCAAATCAGATCAACACTTATCTCATTATAGATTCTTATAATATCCGAGTGAAGAAGTGAAAAGGTTCATTTTAATATGTCGCCTTTATAGTTTACTTTGGTTTGACGGTTGCCGCATTGAAAAAAAAATACCTATGACACTCACAGATAACGTGCTTTCTTAGTAGTATTTTTTTTGACATGACAACGTCTTAAATTAGGTTGCGGCTCGGAGTCACTCATGAAAAAGTGTAACGCCCGGTAACGTTACGATGAGTCACCGAACTATGATCGGTCCGCCGCGCGCGCAGCACTAGAGAATTAGGCGCATTGAATTGGCGCGTGCTTGTGCCTCTGTCTCTGTCTTTCTCGAGCGTTCTTGGCGTTGAAAAAAAGACGTTGTCACGTAAAATCTTCGCCCGTAAAACCGACTTTACAGGCAACCATTTTTTTTGTAATTTGTTCAATAGAACCAGATATTACCCCCTAAAACATCACAAATTCCCATGTTCACAAGTTTGATTGCATGGAGGTATCATTTGACAATGCGGGCGAAGCCGCAAGCTGAAATCTAGTTGAATATATGCCCTTTCTTCGGTTATGATTGATATTATGAGTTACAGATAAGAAAACAAAGCATTTCAAGTATGCATTATCATAATAATGACTTAAAATATGCTGTAATTGATTTTGATACGAATCAATATCATAAAACAGATGTATCATTTTCGAAGAATTGATTAATCGCTGTTGTATAAAGAAAGCTTATCAACGATTATAGTATTAGAATGATTATCACAGCTTTGTCCAAATACGGATTTGATAATACGAGACGCCATAGATAATGTGTTTTGTGAAAACGGAACGTGCTTCATATCGGTTAATTGTTTATCGATTATTATGTCATTTTAAGGGCGAATTATTGTGTTCCTAATTGGTTTCGGGCACGTGGACGCTTATCAAACTCTTAACAGTCTACCTAGTAGTGCAGTGGTTAGTACGAAACCGTTTCAAAAGTTTTCTACATTTGTTGGTGCAGTTTGATAAAAAAATTCTTAATTATTACTTTCATAATGTGAAAGATGCGGAATGCATAGACATCTACTGTATCATAGGCTGTATCTCATGAATCGCAATAGACAAATTTTCATTGAATTATGAGAGATTCTGCTATCGTTTCTGGCGGTACGGTAGTGTCCCCGCCGAGACGAGCCAAACATAGCGCAAGGGCTCCATCTTTGTTTTCCCGAAGTGATGTATGTACTCTGAGCTGACGAAGAATCACGCATCGAGTTGATTCGCCTTTATCATAAACTAGCTGCGCTCGGCCGTTTCACCCGCGTAAGTCCGTATCCCGTAGGAATATCGGGATAAAATGTTGCCTATATGTTATTCCAGTCGTCCAGCTATCTACGTAACAAATTTCATTGTAATCGGTTCAGTAGTTTTTGCGTGAAAGAGCAACAAACAAACACACACACACACATCCTTACAAACTTTCGCATTTATAATATTAGTAGGACTAGTAGGATAGGATGTACGAAATTATGCGAAAACACGTGCAGTAGTATGTATACTCACGCCATGCCTTCACGTCGGCGCGGTTGTGTTTGCGATTCGATTCCCGTTATGTCCAACCTACGCAGTTGCAATTTCGTTCGTTGACCTCATTATTGTCGACATGAAAATAATTCATCAAAATCAACACGTGGATGTTTCTATTAGTTTTATTTCTGCATAAAATAGTTAGTGTTTATTTAGTTAATAGGTTAGTTAGTATTTCTACACTAATATAATAAAGTCGAAACTTATGTATTTTTATAGAATGTTTCTAACGTTTTTAAGCAGAAACCACTGAACCGATTTCATAAATTCTTTGAAAGCTGCATATTTATAGTAAGTCAGTAGTAAGTATTTTTTTCTTAAAAATGGGATGAGATACAAAATCTTCTTTGTAAATATATATATGTATGTATATATATAAATCAATGGCTGTTCGTTAGTCTCGCTAAAACTCGAGAATGGCTGGTCTGATTTTTATAATCATGGTTTTGGTGCATTCTAATTAGTCTAGGGAAGGTTTAAAGGGTAAGAACAATACAGAGGCGGGCGGGATGCTAGTTTACAATAAAAAGCAGCCGAATATGTACAAGCATTTATTCTTTGGTTTATAATTTACTAGCGCCCCGACTTCGTGGTACATATAATATAGTTTATGGCAGTCAGAGATCAAGTACATAATATATCAAAAGGTAAAGAAAGTATTTCTGAAATCGGTCCCGAGTTTACAGCGTTCCAACAAACACTTCAAAACTCTATATTATTAGTGTGGATAATGTAATGTTTTTGCGGACGCTATCGCATATTATATTTTGTATCTTCTCATAATTTACTGTTTTCTATTTTAGTATTTGTGTGTTTTTTAATGCTGTGTTGTTCAAATAAACGGTTTGTTTTTTTTGTCTATCTTATTAATCGGTTTAATTTTCAAACAATACCTTTACAAAAATTATCGTTCAATATATATAAGTGCCGGAAAGCATTTACGATGTAACTTATTTTATTACATGTCAGAAGTCACAATGTAAAGAGACTTATGAAGGTGTACCATTGTGTTAACTCGCCTGATCGTTGTGACCTTCACATTTCAATATTATATCAATACTTGGTGGCACACGAACACAAAGGTACGTGTATGTGTCTCACTCGTTCGCTATTGGACTCCAATTATATTGAAGAAGATCGACTTATTGGGTAGGAGGTATTAGAGAGAATTATCGATTATTAATAGTCTAAGTTATTTTGTTTCGCTTATCCTACTGTATATCCTACTAATCCTACTAATATTATAAATGCGAAAGTTTGTAAAGATGTGCGTGTATTTGTTGCTGTTTCACGCAAAAACTACTAAACTGATGGCAATGAAATTTGATACGAAGACAGCTGGACAACTGGAATAACATATAGGCAACTTTTTATCCCGATATTCCTACGGGATACGGATTTACGCGGATGAAACCGGGGGGCGCAGCTAGTAGATTGTAAAGGAATATAAATTCACCTTTCAATACATAATACTATTCAGAAGATGTTAATAAAACAATATATAATTATATGATTTATAAATTGCGGCATTCTTTGAAATATATATCTATTCAGCACAGCAATAGCCTCATTGAAATCCTATTCATCTTAAAAGGTGTGAACACATTCTATTAATTTGTGTAGAATACATTAGAAATGGAATGTATATATCACCATTAAGCTACGAGTAGATATACTAACATATATGCAAATGTATGCAGTATGCAAATGGAGCTTAGATTGATAGAAAATATTTTATTATAGCACTTAAAGATCGCTGGAATTCCGGCAATATAGCTAAAGTTTGATTTGTTTCTATGATTATGAGTCTGTTTGTAGAAACCTTTTTAAAATATATTTTGCACTAGCTGCCCCCCGCGATTTTACCCGCTTAAGTCTGTATCCCGTAGGGATATCGGGATACAACGTTGCCTATGTGTTATTCCAATTGTCCAGCTATCTACGTACCAAATTTCATTGCAATCGGTTCAGTAGTTTTTGCGAGAAAGAGTAACAAACACACACTCATCCTTACAAACTTTCGCATTTATGATATTAGTAGGATACGATGGTAAGCCTAAAGTGCTGTAAATAACGATATTTCGCAATCATTTTTAAGAATCATCTCTCTGTTGCGGACAAATTCTAATCAAATACCCTCGGCCCCGTCACTTAAAAGTGGTTCGGCGGATTGTAGTGGAGTTAAGTTGGTAGTCCGCTGTTGCAGTGGTCTGCTGTAACCGACATATTGAAAGACCATTTCTTCAAGACAATTCCATTCCAGTCTCCCCGTGCCCACGCTCGCTGTAAAGTGTTCGAAACGTCGGGTTAATAATATAAAAAGTTAAAGTAATAGTATAAAAAGTTTTTCATTTCTAGACCATTTCTCCTCAAAAAGTATTATCTTACTACATAAATATACTTGATAAAATTATTTACACTATAGGTTTTTCCCCAACTCGTTGACCTCTCCTTACCCAATACAATAGAAGGTTTTAAATCAGTATTCCAAATGGAGAGGGCCTTGTCGGTTTTATTGTGCAGTTTGATCTTTCCTCTAGCGGTGGCTATGCTCAACGTCCTAGGAGATATTGCGTGATGTATTTATTGATATTATTTCATCATTCATTTAGTTACTTGTACAATATTCATTGTCATTACTTATATTATAATTAATTGTCATTACTAACGCATACAACGGAGTGCCAATTAGCGAACAATGTTTCGAGTTTAGGCGTTTGCAATATCTATATAATTATCAAGTGATTTGAATGTTAAATCAGTTTTGTTTCTGTATTTAATTACTATGTGGTCTTTTAAAATAACGGTCACGTATAGCTTCATATATAATCCTATCCTACTAATATTATTAATGCAAAATTTTGTAGGGATGTGTGTACATTTGTTACTCTTTCACGCAAAAAACTACTGAACCGATTGCAATTAAATTTGGTACGTAGATAGCTGGACAACTGGAATAACATATAGGCAAGTATCACAAAATCCCTACGGGATACGGACTTACGCGGGTGAAACCGCGGGACGCAGCTAGTTTAACATAAATGTGTTTGCGTAACAAACAAAAAATTGAAATACAAGCGAATCTTATTCGGCACGGTTCCCTTTCCTCTTCCTTTCCAGTCCATACCTTTCTTCCGGTCGTCAATCCTTTTCTTATCCTATACCCCATAAAGCGGGAAGCGCATTAGCAGAGGCACTACATCTGCGAATGTTTATGGGCGGTGTTGATAGTTTACCATCAGGCGAACTACCAGCTCAGTTGTCCGCTATGATATAAAAAAAATCTTCCACAAAAAATGTTTTTGTCGCAACCAATACATATTGTGAACAAAATAAACACAACATTATTAGTATGAAGCAGTGATGTGATATCACGTTATTGACTCTGACCATATCCTTGGAAGTGCTGACGAATGCCGAGATGTGCGTGTGCCGTAATTCTGCTTTGTACTTGACGCTGGTAAGTAGTTTTTGTGCTCGGTAATTTGTAGGTCAATGGCTGGAGTTGGCCGGCTAATGATCATTTCTCTCTGTACTGTAGTCTGTTGTTTTCCCCTTGTATGAGGTGCATTGGAATTATATGGAGTGGATGTAACCCTTCGTTAATGATGAGTCTTCACTTTAGCCGAAGTTATGATTATACAAATAGTTGTAGGCTACTGTTATTATGGAGTTTTATCGATACTAACAATTCCTCCTAAATTTGTTTACCGATGTATCTATTAAACGTGTAGGTATTAAAGAAACATAATTACTG
>NC_052130.1:2203505-2211139 GCF_012273895.1 Zerene cesonia | reverse complement strand
ATTTAGAAGCGGAAAACAGATTGACCAATATAAACTCATTCATGCGTGATTTGCACGTCTGTGACGTAATGGAGCTGGCGAATATAAATCATAAACATATTTGTTTTTCTAAACATCAGTAAAAATAAATTCCTTCAAGCGTCCGTGAGGTAGAACAAACGGCTTGATTTCATAGACTTTTTTAGATGAGCAAGGAGCGGATAGAAACCTTATAGACTACTAACTGCGCTCCGCATTTTTCACCAGCGTAAGTCCGTATCCCGTAGGGATATCGGGATAAAAAATTGTCTATATGTTATTCCAGTTGTCCAGCTGTCTACGTACCAAATTTAATTGCAATCGTTCAGTAGTTTTTGCGTGAAAGAGCAACAAACGCACACATATTCTTACAAACTTTCGCATTTATAATATTAGTAGGATAGGATAGAATAATCTTCTTGTTTAACTCATTCTCCCATATATATACAAATGCCATGTACTATGTACTAATGTAATAAATGTCTATTTACATAATAAATCTGGAATCTTATAATCAAGTTACGTTGCGGATAAAAAGAAGTACGAGATTACATATATCAAATTTATTTTAATTAAGTAAGAATGTAATGACAATTTTGTAGGTAGGAACGAAATTTCGTCCTTGTTTGTATTTGATCCTAACATGTTTTTATATATTTCCTCTAATTATATACTTTCATTGTAATTGCATCTAAATATTTTTATTTATGAAATGTAAATCCAATTATAAAAAAATACCTTTATCGTTGTCTTAATATATACACCATCCTTGTTTAAGTCACATATTCTTAGAGACGGAATGTGTTGACAATATGTATTGATGTATAAGCAATGTATAACATTGTTCTATTCTTAATTTGAATAACGAAATATAAATCCAATTGCATAATATTGTCTCTGTCGATCGGTAAGTTTGCGAGCGAGACAGAATATCATTAGGTACGAGGGACGCGTGTTGTTCACGTTTTTATTCCAAATTTAAACATAGTGGCGTGATTGTTGCGGACCAACCGGTGAGATTCGAGTAGGGCTGTAAACTGCCAATTTTCATATGAAAGTTTCAAATGACAGTCGAAATTTTCCTGTCAACAATAAGTGTGTATTTATGCCAAAAATAGTCGTACTCGTAACCTCTTCTGTAATGTGTTTACCTGGTCGTTCTATATTTAAATATGTTAATTGTTAGTAAAATTTAACGGAAGATTTAGTAGCGAATATCTCATATTTCATCACTGCATTCTAATATATAAGTAACAAAGCTGTAACTCGAAAATTCCTCCGTATGCTGTGAGATATAACTAATTTCTCACTGATGTTTTATTATGAATAAAACTAAAGATGGTTCTTTTCACGACTAAAATGGAATTACTGAAAATTTTTTATATGCCATACTACTTTGTCGTTACGTTACATATTATATAAATTAAACAGGAATAAATTTACTTTTTTGCGTTTCTGATAATTTAACGTAAATTTAAGATTTACGTTAAATTATCTATATATTCTATACTAAAAAACAAATTGAAGAGTATGCTTGTTGTTTATGGAATCCACTAAACTCAGTAAATAGTAGACAGATATTAAACAATTTATTTCATCGTTGGATATGTGCATGATCCCTGAGTTTACTTTAAAACAAGTAATAAATCTAGCTACATAGGACACTGGTATATTTATTTTTATTTTTTTTTTATAATTTTTTATTGATATCCAAAAAACTTATACACTAATACAACACATTTACAATGGATGCATTCAGATTATGAAACTCACCAACCCTAGCGAGTGCGTCGACCTTTTGGCAAGTAATTGAAATACGATGTATTGTATATTAATTGACGCTATGCGCCCTATTGCCAGACCTTTCAGTAGTTGTTATACATTAAAGTAAAGACCGTTTTCAAGATATATATTATATACTTTGTGTAAAATTAAATTAGTATCTATGTTATGTTCTTACGTAAGGACGTCTAAGAAATAAATTGGCTGTAACAGTGTAATTATCTTGTTTAAAGATGCGATAGCAACTTTTCGTAGGAACTATGTTAAAGCGATCAAAATTTAATTCTATAAAAATATTACAAAATGTACGACTGCTTTTGCAAAACTGAATGGGTAATGAAAATAAAAGGCATATATCTCATGGTATTCCAGTTGATATTGCGTGAAAACATTACGAACATACAAAAAATACAAAAGTTTCCCCCTCTATAATATAAGTGTAGACGACTACCAGAACCTCCGTAATTCAGGCCCACTTTTTAATATTCCCGACGTGTCTTTCCAGGAGTCATGGCAAGATGCGAAATCGCCCGACGCGGGCGCAGTGATCAATATCCTGGATATCGGCAGGCAGACCTTCGCAAACGGCGGTGTCGTGTCGCGCTACCTGTGCGACCTGGCGCAGTGCTTGAATCTCGTCAAATACGACTACAAGGACGTGGTGCCTAGCGTGAGTGGCCTTTATTGTTCGGGGGGATACATTTTTTTTTTAGGTCCACGTCGGTAATGGAGCTGGTAGGACGCCTGATGGTTAGCGCTACCACCGCCCTTGGACGTTTGGAGACGTAAGGTCGATTGCAGACCTTACGCATCTGCAAATTGACTGCCGACTTTAAATAGGAAGAGGATGAAGGAAGGATTGACGAGAGGGATAAAGGAAAGAATTGGAAAGGGTAAGGAAAAGAATATGGGCCTCCGGCTCCCCCACTCGCCGAACGAAACACAGTAGCATGCTACGATTTCACGCCTGTCTTCTTTGGGGCACACTCCCGCACCGGTGCGAGCTGGCGCAATTCGTGCCGAAGCGTGGTCGACACACACATGTAAAAGTGTTTTTCCATGTCAGTTGGCTGCTTTTCATCTTACCGTAAGGACAAATGCACCCAGATTATTTATTATGTGGGAGTAAATTGATAGCGTTTTTCTTTATGCACTTTGGTAAATATTTTAATTTCGACGCTTGTATAACATTTTTCCTAGCCTAATCCTTCAAATCCGGGTTAAAAAACAGGGTTATACTTGAATATTGATAAAAAGATAAAGATTTCTTTTAGAAAATTAAATGGTTTCAGAGTCGTAGAGTTTAATAAGTACAGAGTATTAGACTCGTTTTGTTCATATAAAGTCTGTACTTATGATTATATATTTAAGGCTGAAGCGTTTATTTGTTTGGTTTCTTTGAACGCTGGAACGAAAATTAAAGGAACCACTGGACCGATTTAAAAAAGAATCTTACAACATTGGATGTATACGTGAACCATGGGTGCAATAGACTACATAATATGTAGGTATCTTATGCGCTTATAACTATAGTAGTCGTAGAAAATGTAGGGTTTAGGTTATTTCTATTATCTCTTATAACGACACTTTCGCCTCTATTTATTTTTTTTTTGACACACCATTTCAATTGTTACGAAAATAATTAGGGCGTAACGAAATATGCAATGCTGCTGATTGATTTTACAAACTCTCATTTTTCATAGCCGCCTCGCGTGTACGTGTGTCGCACACATACGTGTACCTACTCGCGTATATGTGTGTGCATGCTTTACGTAATACGACAGCTATCACGCCATATTATGTTATTATTAACTTGTAAATACATATTATTGTTGTGATTATTTAAATGTTATCTAATTATGGCACCTTCCTGTAATATTTTGAGAAACGGCGCGACCCCTTTGAGATTTAAACGCTTATCTCTTCCTTTGTTGTGGTTTGTTTCATTTGAACTTGATTGTAATGCTTTGTTTATTATAAAGACCAGATTATGAGCGTGTGTGTGAGTCAATAGTATGTGTGGACATTAATTTGAATAATTTATTGTACAAAAAGGCAACAACACTTCTGCGGTGCGTTATGAGTAGTTCCAACCCAGATTATAAACAAATTTCTATCAAACGTAAAAATAAACATGTCAATCGGTTCACAACCCACTCATATATTATGTATCAAAGCCAAAAAATACAGTCGACTTGAGAAACATCAAAAAAATATAATGTAACGTAATTTACGTTATAATCTACTTTCTCCGCGTCTATCTACGTTATATGGAACCAGCGATTTTCCAGCGATTGGTACCAGTCACAAATTATCAACTCAGTATAATATATTATTATTGTGCATAAATACTTGTGTGACCTGTTATTTTTGTTATGTCATAAATATAATGAATCGCGTAGTGGATCGAATAGTACCTAGGACTCTCTCAACACCCATGAACATAGCAGAGGTAGGGCCGTTGCAAACGCGTTGCCCGCTTTTTAGGGTTAAAGGATAAGGAAAGGATTGATGACGGGAATAAGGGAATGGCTTGGAATGGGTGAGGAAAAGGAATAGGGCCTCCGGCACCCCCACACGCTGACTGAAACACCGTAGCGCGCTACTATTTCAAGACGATCTTCTGTGGTCGTGTGGTATCTTCCACGCCGTACTGGCCCAGTTGGTGTCGAAGCATGCTCAACTCGACACATGTATAATTGTATACTGTATCAATATAATCCACATTGCAGGTGGCTAAAGACGAGCGTTTCCAACGCGCGATAGAAGAGAAGACTAAAGAGGAGTTGAAGAAGGCACAAGGAGAGGAGAGAGGTAAAGACGCGGAGTCACGGTACATGTCGGTGAGGAAACGGGTCGAGGCTAAAGCCATGAAGGTCCTCATCGACATCAGCTCGGCGATGTCTAATAATGTGCTGAGGTGAGTTTGAAACTGCTCGTAGGGATAGTTTTTTTTTTTGTTCTAGAAATGTGTTTTCAGGATTGAAATAAAACCGTTCAGGCGCGAGACGGACTCGCGTCACTACGAGTTTACGAATGAATAGTCTAAAAAGCAACTGCTGAAAAAATGGTAGATGAATCTAATTTGCCATTGCCAATGCCGACCGTTGCATTAACTGAAATTTTTTTTGCCATAGCGGCAACAGAAACATGGTCTCTGAAAAATTTCATCTGTCTTACTATGACGGTTCATGAGATAAAGACAGACAGAGGGAAAACGAAGTCTTAGTAATTGGAACCCGTATTACCTTTTGGATATGGTACGTCCTATGTGAGACTTGAATCTTTAATATACCGTGTCTAAATACATTATGCTTACATTTTATTTTTCTTCTTTCAATGGACGATGACCAAAAATTTTGACGATATCTGTTGACGCTAATTATTTTTATTCCTTTGTTTTAAATGCGCATAAGTCAAGGGGCAAAGTCTGGCGAGTTGTGTGAATCAAATGCGATATTAATTTGTTTGCACGACCTTTGACCTGATGTAACATTTTAAATTGGTGCCGTTACAGCGCGATAATGATATAGGGTCGTGATTAAGGAGTAGGTACACAGTTAAATGTTTACAACGTTTGTTTTTAAATTTACGACGTACCGTCTACTGTGACGTGTTACGAATAAAAGTGAATCGATGAAAAATGGTAGATTTATACCACAACGATGTCGCTTCAATTATATTCTAAAATATATTTTTCTATATAATAGATTCTATATAAAGAGTGTCTGTTTGTTATATTGACATTATCGTTTTTAACTACACGTATATGATTACACATACGGTATATGCACCAAAATAACATTTTTTTTTTACAATTTTCGTCTGTCTGTCTGTCTGTTGGTTGGTTAGTTTCTTCCGGCTAAACTCTGGAACGCCTGGATGGATTTTGACGGGACTTTCATTGGCAGATAGCTGATGTAAATTTTAACATTCAAATAGAATCATACATATGAAAAACTCATTTACGCAGGTGAAATTGCGGGACGCTGCTAGTAAAAATGATATTTACTCATTGTACAGTATATTGTGTACCTATTGCACAAAATAAAACATTGTCCCTTTGCGACGGACCACAGGCTAGATCCGTATGAGTTTAGGTGACGTTGTTGCGTTGCGTTCAGGCTGGTCGCGTGGGTGTGCCACAAGGCGGTGCGGCGCGTGGCGGGCGGCGGGTGCGGCACGCGCGCCGCCAGCGCCGAGCGGCTGCGGCGCGCCAACGCGGCCGGCCTGCCGCTCGTGTTCGTGCCGCTGCACCGCTCGCACTTCGACTACATACTGGTCACCTTCACGCTCTACCTCACCGGCCTGCGCCCGCCGCTCGTGGCCGCCGGCGACAACATGCGCATTCCGTTCTTCGGGTGAGTGTGTAGTGCGCGTGCGCGTGTGCGTGTACGTGTGCGTGTGCGTGTGCGTGCGCGTGCGTGTGTGCGTGCGTGTGTGCGTGTACGTGTGCGTGTGCGTATGGACACGCACGTTCTCTGTTCTCTTGTGTGGTATTTGGTAAAGGAGTTGGTGGTAAGCGATGCGGAGGCTGTATGCCTGTGCTAATAAATTAAAGGACTGGGACAGGTGAGAAACCAGATACAGACCTTCGGTTCTCACTGAACGCAACACAGAAGCTACTATTTGACGCCGATCGTCTGTGAGGGTGTGGTATCTTCCCCGGTGCGAGCTGGCCCAATTCGTGCCAAATCGTGCTGGACTCCCACACGCGTGCTGTTCATTCTTCACATCTTCAAGCGTATAGTGAACGATTCTTCTAGGGCAGCACGCTCCATCTTAGTCACATCTTAGCTTACAGTTAGGCGAACGGTTAATTTTGACAAAAAAACTAGACAAACACGCAGAGCGTGAAATATTTGTTTTATTCGATTTTCTTAATTTAAACGCTTATCTATTAACAAAACTGTTTATTACAAACAATATACAAGATTTTTTAAAATTTTCCGATCTGATGATCATCTAATATATAAAATTCTCGTGTCACAATGTTAGTCTCTATACTCCTCCGAAACGGCTTGACCGATTCCTCTGAAATTAGGTAAGCATATTGGGTAGGTCTGAGAATCGGCTAACATCTATTTTTCACACCCCTAAATGATAAGAGTAAGGCAGAACAGCGTTTGCCGGGTGCAGCTAGTTTAATATAATATTCTAAAGTAAATGTCATTCATTATAACATTCAACAGTTGGTTCCTGCGCGGATGCGGAGCGTTCTACATCAGGCGACGCGTGGACGGCTCGGAGTATCACGAAGATCCTGTGTATAAATCTGCTCTAAGGTGATCTTCCCCTACTTTTAATGTCATAAATTTGAACAGAGTGAGGGTTAGGAAGAGAACAGTAGGAGCACTTATTAAATCATTGGTTTATGGTGCACGGAGCAACTTGAAGTCTGTGTTTACATCATTTATGAATTTTTCCATGTTATATATCAATAAATAATAATAAAAAATTGTTTGACGAGAATTTGTGCGATAAAATATCTTTTTGTTTAATTTCAGGGCATATATTTTAAACAGCCTTGCAGCTAATAACAACTTGGAGTTCTTTATCGAAGGCGGTCGGACTAGAACGGGCAAACCGCAGCCGCCTAAAGGTACTTAATTTTGTGTATTTTAGAACGTATTTCTTATTGTATTCCCGAACGGACTTTTGAAACGTAGTAAAATAAGTTATTTTCTTCCACTGCTATCTTGGACTATAGAAGATATAACAGGTAAGTACTATGGAATAATTGGAATTTAACATAAATTTTTAGATATCGAAAGTAAAAAAAATACTTAAAAAGTAATTATCGGAAGCAGTGGTGGCTCAGTGGTGAGAACCTC
>NC_052130.1:2200189-2202505 GCF_012273895.1 Zerene cesonia | reverse complement strand
GTGGTGGATTATGGCCTGAACCCTCATAGGAGGCCTGTGTCCCAGCAGTGGGAATATATGTGGGCTGATGATGATGAATTATCGAAAATCAATATTTCACACGATTTAAATGTCAGAAATTCATTAAATTACCACTTTCACTTCTTGCTATTTAAGCTCCAAGCTCAAAATTTAGAAGATTACAGAAACTTTGAAGGTAACAATAGATCTATACCAATAGAAAACCAGACTGGTGATTAACATACTCATTATACCTCATTTGCGTATTCGTATAACAAATAAATAAAAAAAAACATATTTATTGAAATACAATCAAGTACATTTCTTATAAGACCCACTGACTACCGAACTTGTTGGGAACTGTGTTTCGGTTGTCGGTGACTTCTCCCCTAAAACAATGCTACATTACATTTTAAATCTATTTAAAAGAAAAGGAAAGAGAAATAAGTGCGAAACGGCGAGTGCGCGCGCGCACTCCTGTGTGTCTGTGTGTGTTTGTGTATATGTAACAAAGATAAATTTATTTATTAATTATTAATTAACAAAGATATTTTATTTTCCACTATACACTTTCAGCGGGTATCCTATCGGTGATATTAGAGGCATACCTGGACGGCACGATAGACGACGCGCTCTTAGTGCCGGTGACGCTGAACTACGACAAGTTGGTCGACGGTAACTTCGTGAGGGAGCAATTGGGGATGCCGAAGCAAATGGAGACGTTCTGGTCGGCGCTGAGGGGCATTTGGAGGACTTTGAACACTAACCACGGCAGCATAAGGGTGGATTTCAATCAACCTATATCGTTGAAGGTGAGTAAGGAGTGAATGCATGAGTGTCGGTACGATGTTGAAGTGTAGTGAACTTTGAACTCTATTGATAATGACATAAGGTTGAATTTCAATCGTCTTGACGTCCTATATGATTGAAGATAATTTCGATCTAATGAGTGATACATAAATGTTTGGACTTTCTGGTCGACGCATATTTGGAGAATTTTAAACACTTACCTTAGATGCATAAGGTTGTTCCATCATTCCCTATCTCAAAAATCATGTTGCATTTACAGCGGGATAAAGGTGAATCTAATAATAATGTAAATAATGTTAGTATTAAGTCTTCGTTAAAAAGAAAGGAAGGCCTTGAATGTTGTAAATGTAAATGCCTATTTGAACTATCCAGCACGAACATTACCCGGAAACGCTTTTTACTTATGTCAAAATTAAGTAAACAATCTTGGATTTGCAAATCATGTATGGAAAACAAAAATACGAATAATTTGAATTCTATCATACTAGACGAACTAAAGCAGTTTCGATCAGAATTGATATCCCGCTTGGATAGTCAAGCAATAGCAATTTCCCAACTGCAAAATGAATTTATTCAGACTAGATGTGATTTGGAAAGATTATTTAATATTACGAACTTGCTTGAACAAAAAATTGGTGGGCGTCCAGACTATTTAAGGCAATGCGTATCGGCGAAAATAACCCCTGTGTCGGTAGTTCCAGTGGAAAATGTGGATTCGCTGGATAACAACCAAAAAAACCTTACAAAAACTGCTGAACAACTGGCAAGTACAATTGATACGGTATCGATAACAGAGGAGGCGAAAAGTCTAGAAAGAAGCAGCGATAGTGACACTTTTGCAATGAGTGTGCAAAAGAGAAAGAAGTTTAGTAAACAATTTCAGGATGTCAAAATGGGTAAAAATACGGAAATTACATCAATAAAAGCTGCAGAAAAAAGGAAACACTTACATGTATGGCGCCTTTTACCGGAGACAACAGTGGAAGACTTGACAAATCATGTAAAAAGTGTTTGTGGAGATAATGCATCGATTGAAGTAGTAAAAATAAAACATAAATCAAGAAGGGATTACTCTTCTTTTATTATTGGTGTGCCAGAGCGACAGTTTGTTATACTGAATCAAGCTCATGCATGGCCAGAATACGTGGAATTCAGTGAGTGGATTTGGTTTCGCAACAAAACCAAACGCGTCCAGATTTAAAAATGGTACTGAGATTTTTTACCAAAACGTCAGGGGTCTGCGTACAAAACTGGAGTTGTTCCGGAAAAATTTGGAATTATTGAATGCCGATTTATATGCCATAACAGAATCTGGTTGTAATGAATCCATACATGATGGTGAAATAGTTCCAGTTGGATATCATATAATACGTTGTGATAGGCAGGATGGTCGCAAACAGGGCGGTGTGTTGTTAGTGGCTACACAAAGAATTGAATTAAGGCGGGTGGAAATTTCCAAAATTTCTGTGGACTTATGTGTGTTTGAATTAGTTTGTGCAACGGTTC
>NC_052130.1:2151313-2199189 GCF_012273895.1 Zerene cesonia | reverse complement strand
ATAAATAAAAAAAAAAAAAAAATAAATAAATAAATAAAAATCTCCTTGTAAAGTGAGAGCGTCGCTGTCAAAGTGTACTTCACTTTGAACTTTATCTATAAGCGATTAAGACTCAATATCAATCGTTGAGTTCTTATTACTTATAGACGATATAAGTTGAATATTATATGCTTTGATTTATCTATAAACGCGTTTACGTATCTAAAATATGTTTTATCTAATTTTCAGGAACTGGTAACATCGTTCCAAAGGTACATCCACCTGAAAGCGCCCCCCGAGAGGCCCCTTTCCCCGCCCAGCGATGACCTGAACGAAGACCTGGACCGCCGCATCCTGTACAACCACAGTCACAGTAGTTTCTACGGCGCGCACGTGAGCGCCGACCACAAGATGATGGTCGAGGCTATTGGGCGCCATCTTGTCTATGGTACATATTGAGAATGTGTCATTTAGAGAAAAAAAAAAAAACAATGGATTACATAATAATGAGATTTAAGTTATACTAGAGCACCATATAGATGTACATTTATCTATTATAAGTATTCGATTTTAAACTTTAATTCACGTCTGTTTGAATAACGTTAAACAAGCGTTGTCAGACAGAATATTTTGTAAAGGTAGTAGAAGAGATCAGATCGTATATAATTCATTTTAGAATCGAGTTTATTTTCATAATGTATACGAGCAGTCCGCCCGGGCTTCGTTCGTGGTATACGTATACCCTATAGCCTACCTTTATGTATAGTATAGGCAATTTAACACTGAGAAGTTTTCAAATCGGACCAGTAGTTGTTGAGATTATCGCGTCCCACCAAACAAACGAACTCTTCAGATTTATTATATTAGAATATTTAATTTTTTTTTAATAATTTGAGTATGATGAACAGACGCGTCGCAATCGACGGCGCTGATGTGCACGAACGTGGTGGCGTACGTGCTGCTGGCGGAGCAGCGCGGCGGCTGCTCGCTGCGCCAGCTCGAGCGCGGCGCGGAGGCGCGCGCGCGGCGCCTGCTCGCCGACGGCCGCGACCTCGGCTACGCCGGCGACACCGCCGCCGTCGTGCGCCACGCGGTGATTCATCTATTTACTTCGCTTGAAGCTTTGCACTGCTTAGCAAAGCAATAGGAAACAGACACGTACAAAATGTACATGGTATAAAAAAAAATATGTCAGCGTAAGAAAAGGAGCAGGCGAGCCAACTGACGTTAAGTGGTCACCACCGCCAATAAACACGATTATTTTTACGGAAATGGTCACGGACGTTCCTGCAGAGGACGCAACCACATATAATGGTACCAAATGACAACAGTTTCCTTTTAAACCCAAAACGAATTACGTGAATCGGTAGAAAATCAAAGAAATCGAATTAAACATAGAGAAAGAAGCCTTCTTCAGTTTCGTAAATGTCGCTTAAAAAGAAACATTACCCATCCGCCTTCCACATCATAATAAATGAAATAAAATACAATACAGTACAATACAATACAATACAATATAATATAATATAATATAATATAATATAATATAATATAATATAATATCCGTATCCGTATCCTTACGCAGCTGGACATGTTGGGCCGCGGCGTGGTGCGGCGGTGGGGCGGGCGGGTGCGCGCGCAAGCCGGCGTCGCGGCCGCGCTCGAGCTCAGCTACTACGCGAACGCGGTGGTCGCGCACTACGCCGCGCCGGCTATAATAGGTGAGTGGGCGCGTGCATTTTTGAATTTTTGTTTTTTTTTTATAGAGCTCTAAACGTTGTAGGTGGCCAGTTTGCTTATGTCAAAAAAATAAAAAATAAAATATAGATTATTGTAAAGATAAGTTGTAGGTGGCAAGTTTGGCCGCATTCTTAATTCGATTTTTGAATACCTTTTAGAATAGAATAAGATCTGTTTATTAAGAAGCCAGCTGTTTGTTTTACTATTTAGTTCTCGTAACGCTTAATTGATAGCATATAATTATGTGAGTTGCAAAATGAATGTGTTTTTAAAAAGCAACACTAAACATACTCTCTATTGTATATGTAACGAAACAACCTGTATACTCGTTGTAGCGACAGCGCTGGAGAGCATCCTGTGTGAGCCGGGCGCGGACCAGGAGCAGGTGCGGCACGGCGATCTGATGGAGCGCGCGCTGCAGCTGTGCGCCGTGCTCGGGCACGAGTTCGTGCTGTGCGCGCCGTGCCAGCGCCTGCGCGAGCGCCTGCTGGACGACATCGCGCGCTCCGACCTGCTGCAGCCCGTGCAGGTGTGTGCAACTGTGCAACTGTGCAGCTGCTGTGTGCAACTGTGCAGCTGTGCAACTGTTATGTATATGCTTTGTGAGATGATTTTTCAAGTTGCCGCGGATGGATACATGCCAATAAAATACGATCGATTTTCTTGATTTAATTTATTTGTTTTTATATCTTGTAACTACAATTTGATTGTAGGTTTATCCTTTTATACATTACAATTTAATTTAGATGTTGAAAAAAATTCAAAATGTCTATATAATATAAAAAGAAATGTTTAATCCAATTTTTTCCCCTGAGTAACGTCCAATACTTATATAAACCTGTGCAAATAAAATACAAGCTCACTATGTACAAACAAAAACAGGTATGACAACAACTGTTTTTCAATATTTTTTTTATTTATTTACAATTTTGCCGCTATTTGCACAGAATCAAAATATAATAGAAGAGCAAAGGTGGTCACAGCGCTTCGCCAGGAGCTTAGAAGATGACGAAGAGGAACAGCCCGATCCCACTAGGAACATGAAGTATAGGATTAATAAGAAACCGGAAGCGATTGCTGAGAGGTAATTAAAAGTTAACTTTCAATGTTAGATAGTATTAAAACTACTGCTGTAAAACTATGATTGTTTATGAACTATGATATGAACTATCCGGCTCGAAGGACCAATAAATATACGATCCCTTGTAAATAAAACAGTATAAAAATAAAATAATATATCACGCTCAATATTGTCTTAAGCAAAACTCTCCCTTCTAATTTTTTCCCTTAAAATTTGTGTACCATCGGAAGAGACTAGTTGCCCACAACACAGGGGATCCTAGTGTGGGAACTAGTGTATCTTTATAAAGTGCCAACTATTTATATGCCATTTCTTTTGATTGTATTGTTTAAATATGGAATAAAATAAATCATTTCAAATCATTTCAATCTATTTGGCAGAATTTTATAATTAGCATATACTATGTACTTTGAGCATTACCGTAAAGTGATAAGGTGTTAATTTGCATGAATGTTTTATACAACCTCACTCGGACAATTTTCAACGACTTTAAGGTGATTGATCTAGTTGTATATACATATATGTACAGTACGTTTATGTAATTTACTATTTTTCATATAATACATATTTATTTAACATGGCAATGTTGAAAACAACAGTTATAGTATAGTTTTCTTTTTTATTCTTCCAGGCGAAGATTAGTGCTAACACTGAGGCCGCTAATCGAAGCGTACTCGGCCACCTGCAAATGTCTCAAAACCGCATCGCAAAAGGAAATAGTCACCGACACGCTGGACAGGCTTACCGAGGAGTTCACACAGAATAGAATGTTATATGGTGAGCTAATAAAAAAATAAAAATAAAAATTGTATCAGCTTTTACAAGAGTAGGAGTCGTAAAAAGGGGGGAAAAGTAAAAAAAAAAATACGGAAATAAATGCGTGTTCTTTTCATCGTTCTTAAAAATCCATTAGTTGAAAGGGTAGTTATTTTATTGTTTATACACGCTTTATATAGTTTTTGATATCATACGAGTAAAGTGTACATATAGTTATTAACAGATTTTGAAAAAGAGGAGGTTTTCAATTACACTGTATTTTATTGTGTCTGTTACTTAAGAACTTTTAACTGGGCGAACTGATTTTGATGATTTTTGTTTTATTTGAAAGTCTTCCCTGTGGTGCCATTTGAATTTGGTCTAGTTGTGGCACTTTGAAGATGGCCTAGTTAGTTTTTTAATAATTAATTATTCAGAATTTCATAGTCAAATGGCTAAACTAATAAACAAAGTGATTTAGTGCATGATTTGAATGCCAATTAGAACTGTTTACAAAATTTGTATTTGTAATATATACATAAACAAAATAAAATAAAAATAAAAAACTTTGAAATTTTATTTCCAGGCGAAGCGGTATCAACGGACGCTATCCGCAATTGCCTGCGGCTGCTCCGCCAGTGGGGGGTGATAGACATGCACACAGACAACAAAATTAGGAAAATAAGACTAGTCCCGCCCTACGACAACGAACGCAGCTTGCAAGAAGTGTGTAACAACATACACATATTTAATATGGACTCGCCCCTGTTGGAGAAAAAGTGAAACCATATACCGCAGTGCCGTGAAGTGACTGTTGTTTTAAATACTCCGTTTTAAACGGCACTTGTGTTTATGTGTATTTTGTAAAAACCTAGTGTACGACTGTATAGTTTTCTCAAACAATAGATAATTTTTTTTTTTGTAAAGCATATCATGCAAAATGACGGTGTAGGTGCGCCTTAAGTTACACTTAAAATCGAGTGCCGTTTAAGAATTCGGTTGTAAGAGACCAAAAATAATTTTAGCTAGTGTTTAAATCGTTCACGCCCCGTGGGAGAGGTTTTGTTATGCTATGAGAATGATTTCTGTTGGCCGGAAGCATATTTCCACGAAAAATACGTTTAATTTGACATTTTTCACATGCATCGACGAAGCAAAAATAGTTTCACAGATATTATGTGCCGTAGATGAGGTGAGTTTTTGAGAATATAGTTTTTTTGTATAACGGCTGGTTTGTAAGAGAGAAGTAAATGGATATTGTTGTTTGTGCGTTTGTTTGTGTTTATTGATATTTACCTTGGAGTAGCTAATTTTTGTTTTTTTTTTTTTTTGTATATCGACTTTTTAAGGCCACTGTAGAACCGTAAGCTTGACAAGTATGTGTGAATATTAATTAGTTCTATCTTATTTTCAGTCTTGTCCAAAATTAACTCAACAAGGAATAGAAAATATTCCATGAACTTCAATCGATTTTGATGCTAATAATCGTTCATGCATGCTTGTCAAACTTACAGCAACATGTGTAGTTTATAGTTATTTCGCTGTATTTTTTTGTTACTATAGTTATGGTTATATGGATATAGAGTACATAATACACAATAAACTATATCATGTGATCTATGTTGACGCTATCTGGCTGTGAAGGATGTGTGAAAGGGACAGAGCGATGCTGATGTCAGTAAATCTGAAAGAGAGGTCTGCGTATAGTCGAACAATGGTTATCGATTCTAGTTTTAAGTTCTCTACCGGTCAAAATTAATTAGTAGGCAGTTTCAAACTGCGGTCGTTATAACAAATTGAAATGTTCAAACGGGAAAGTACAATTTTGTACAAACTTGAACATAGATGGCGCTGTAATAATTTGTTACATAAATAAATAAAAATTTTGATAGTGTCAAAGGTTTTGTGCTTATATTAATAAAACAAATTTAAAAAAGAAACATTGTATAAGTGGGAGAGAAAATATATATTTTTTAATATTGACACGCATTTATTATTCGTTTTATTGCTTGATGAAAAATTCTAACGCCAACATAACATTGTATTATATCTGCTTGCTTGATTTCGTACCATTTTGTTTGATGGCTGTGAGAAAAGTGTAAATATTTGATGATTAATACTTGCATATGCTAAATTAACCAAACATGTCACAGGTGAAAAGTTTTTTTATACGTCAATATGTCAGAATAACATAGTGTAAAGTTATTCAATATCTATTTTAATTAATTTTATGATTATATATGCGGGTTATATGGGTTAGACGTGACGAAAATTGAGCATTATATCCGATAAGCAATCATACTGATAGGGGAGTTTTTATAAATAAATATTTGTCTCAATCCCAATGTTGATTTATACTCTTTGAAATTGTAAACATATCAACATATTTTCTTTTCTTTGTGACAACTTCCGATCCACCGAGGACTCTGGATTCTGTTAACATTTTAAAATTGACATAAATTCAAGGCTTATGGTTATTTTTATATATATTTGTTTTATTATTATTACAATTTTATTCGGTCCTTCAATTTTATTCTCTCTTCGTATTTTACCTGGTGGTGAAGTGTCATCTGTAATATTATTAGTAATATTACAGATGGTAGTTCACCGTGTATATTCACTATGATATACACGGTGATACACTGAACTCCGGTATAAACTAAACACGATTTAATTTATTGTTAGATTTGGATGACAATGGCTTTCATCAAATGTGCTTTGGCGTGTATTGTATTTGGTGCGTTTTGCTTGTCCATTCTTCGTCAAAATTTAATTACGTTTTACGTTTTCAGGTCTTATCATATTACTTTTATATATTTCAAGACTGGCACGACCTTTCAATAAACTGAATTGTTCTGAATAGATATACTTTTTATTTATTCAAATTATTTTTGCTCGCTGCGTAAGACTTCTCTGGGGTTGATGTTTATTTCGTAACGAAACAATGTTTGTTAAGAAAATAGTTTTGGAAGCAATGACAATTACAGTCGGTAAAGACGATTGTTGGAGAAATCTTTTATAAGACATTTTAAGTTGTACTAATGTTATGGTGTGTTTGGGCCCTTATATCGCCTAAAGGTAATTTCAATAGATATTATGTAACATAGAAAGCTATTTATGTATATAGATATTTTATATACGAGGGAAGATGTGGACTGTGTAAGAACAAATACTGAAATAAATACTTTATATATATATGTGTTTTATCTTTTTTTACTTGAAACTCTTAATTTAATTTTTCTGCCTGGAATTCGTTGATCAGGAAATTACAATGTTGGCGAACGTACAAATCGCTTAACTGCTTTTTAAAGTTCCATATCCTATTATTGACACTTCACTGTTCGTCGGCCTGTATGTCACCAGACTATATGTTATGAACCGTGATAGTTTTGCAATTGAAATTATCACAGATAATTTTATTTTTATATTATATTAACAACAAAATATATTAAAAAGTCGACATTTCTCCGACAAGCCCCAACAACGGACCAGGTGTGTTTCACTTGAGAACATGAAAAAACCATTATGATATTGTTACATTTTTATGGAAGCAGTTTAACTATAATATTTAAAATCAACGTCATTCCATTTTTTGCGGCAATTTAAAAAAAAAACTTTCCCCATCTTATAGAATAAACGTGTTGGCGAAAAATAAATACATAACTTATATTTTATATCATTATCAAGATTTCAAGTCACATGTGTTACTTATTCTTATAAGTAACTAGCAAACCCGGCGAACTCCGTTTCGCCACCAGATGCCTTCGTTTTTCCCGCTTTTCTATTGAAATTTTTCCTGAATTTTCTTTGCTATAAACCTCACGGAGCCCGAGACCTTTCCAACGAATGCAAAACCGTGGAAAACGGTTCGTGCGTTTTGGAGTTATAGCGTCAGGAAGGAAAACCCGACTTATTTTTATATAGTAGTGAGGAATAAACATTAATAGTAGGAATCTAGCAATTTTTTTTAACTACCAACACTACATCGCCACAAGGGCAACACTGACCTAATGTCAACTCAACAGTCAAAAAGACAGTTCGTTTGTGGTCGGCTGCTTGTGGGATGTGTGGACTGTTGACTGTTGTATCAATAAAATAGTAAATAGAATAGAAACGAGATAAGTTCATTACTTTGTAAAAATGTATAGTGTATTATTTTAAGCACAGTCCTAACATGTCGAAAGTAACGATTAGTGGCAAAATGTTTGTGTGTTTTAGTGTTTGTGTGCGATGCTTTCTTGTGTGTTTAATTTTATTAGCTTCGACAAAGGACTGCGTCGAGTCTCAGGAACTAAGTAAGATGATTTTTTTATTACTTTAGATTGACTCCCTTATCATTCAAACTATGATTAAAGATTTTGTTTTAAAAGATTTGGGCACGAATTTGTTTCCACAATTTTTTTATTATATTCAACGTTCATCTATATTTTTTTTCTTTAATATCTTTGACATAAAAAAAAATTTTTTTGAACCGACTTCAAAAAAAGAGGTTTTTGTTACTTCAGAACTTTCGTCTGAATGAACTTATTTTAACTAAATATATTCCAATTGAACGTCTATCTGAAATCTTTGGTGCCTTGTGATCCAATTTAAATCTTGGTCTAATCAAAAGTCAATTTTAAAAAGTATTATATGCCATATTTAAACATTGACTTTAAATATGGCATATAATACTAGATCAAAAATTTAACAAGTGAATTGACTTGATATAAAACATACTACTCAATTATTGTTTATTCACACCAATGCAACAATTAATAAAAAACATTTTAAAAACTTTATCTAACAACATAACATAAATTTCTAAATATACATATAAATTTTGTTTTTTGTAATCCAACTACAATAGTGATTGTTTCTAAAGGAAACTGATACATCTGTATTGAGTGCATAACAAATCATATTCAAAATTACTGAACTCGATGAAATGCTTTCGTCTTTTCCTTCAAACTGTTGGCAAATATTTGTGTGTAATTTGACTACACTGTATTCTAACAAAATAATAAAACCCCAAATATCTCTACTGTTATAAGAAATTGTGTTTCAAAGTTACTTAAGTACCTACCTAGTTACTACCTACTTATTTTATTTTATTTTTTTATTTTTTATTATTTTATAAAAGCCTGTTCGTAACTCAATAACTTTGTGGGTTTCCAATAGATTGGTGTGATTTATTTTGTGTTTGATAAGAAATTGTTGTTATTTGGTCCTATTTTGAAATCTGTGTACCACTCCAGATTTTTCTGATTCAAAATCTTTTTTATCTGTAGTGTACCACAGATTTTTCCCTTCCCAAGAGCGTATAAATTTTTTTTTTAGAAATTAATTAAAGTTCTGTTATATTCATATCCCCCAAAAAACCCAGGTCTTACATAATGGTGAAATCTGAGATTTTTTTGTACGAATGCAAACATAATAAATTTTCTTCTATGTATACATGTAGGAATTGAATAACTTTTTATAAATAACACTATCTTTACTTCTGCCATTTAAATTGGAACTATATTTTAATTTTTTTAACCCACATCTCAAAAAACAATCAATCTTCTAAACATATTTTTTCTTTTAACCAAAAGTAGACCAAAAGTAGGCTAGAGTTAAAAAAATTGCCAAACTTTACCTAGATCAAGATGAATGATCAAAATGTTGATAATGCACTTGACAAGACAAACTTGATTTTTGTAGTGATTTAAGTTTAAGGTGGGTAGTTTTGAGTTAGTATCAACCAAGGTGACAATCACCAAGGTTACGAGTGTAATAATATACTAAGCAATTAACTATGCATTCCTAGTGATGTTACCACTTGGCAGCAGTAAAAGCGGCATATCGGCGGACATCCGCCGACAGCTTCCGCCGTTGCGAAGCGCTGACCCCCATTGAGGCTAAATTAATTATTATAATTACGCTCTAATTTATTTTATATTAACACTAGCTGTTGCCTGCAGCTTTGCCCGTGCGGTCAAAATAAATCTTCAACTCCTATTTTATCTCCTTGAGGGTAGAATTCTCAAAATCTTTTCCTAGTGGATGTCGACCTCATAGTAGCTATTAGCATATTAAATTTCAGTCAATTAGTCCAGTAGCCTGTGTGTTGATAAATCAGTCAGTCAATGGCTTTTGCCTTTTATATGTACATATGCACATTCAACAAATTGAAAAAAAGGAACTACCTCACAATAAATTTAAGTATGTTGATATTCTTTTCTCAAGTGCTGTTTGGTTCTGTTATTTTACATATGTGAGTCTATATGCAATTTATATTATTTTTCAATTTAAAATAACTTAATTTTTTGATTTCGTTTAACTGGCTCACTCATTCAAGCCCACTTATGTGTTCAAATTGTTCTATCTTTGTTTTTTATAAATAAATGCCAAAAGCAGAAATTTTAATTTGTGCCTCACATAAAAGGCCTATATATCAAATGCTATAGCCTGCTACCCGCACCTAGCTTTAGTGTCTACTGTCCTTCCTCTATTCATATAATATAGTTTATGAAGTGATAAAAAGTAAGTAAGCAGTAAACATATTTTGTATATCATCAAAATATGATATTAAAAAACATGATATGATACATTCAATATATTTATTTGAAATCAAATTTAACATAACTTGCTATCTACCACAAAGAACAATAAATGTTAGTGTGAACCCTCTATAGAAATACATCAAATGGGACATACGAACTTGACTACATAGGTAATTAACATTACTATCACATAGTACTTCTTAGATTTCTAATTTGAGATGATAATTACCCCAAGGAAATGTTTTGCATACAGCCATAACTGTTTGGGAAGTTGTCTGTCACTCAGCTTAAAAGGAATACAATTGGCCTATAGTCGAGGAAGTAAATGGCTGGCCATCTTTGTATTCCATTTTTGAAATAATTATTTTATTAATCTGTGTACATGTTGTCTGTTTTATGGTCTGTAGATAAGAATAGTAAATGTGGTTTTGTGTTTTTTTTTGTTCGAAATAATTATTATTTAAAATCTATATACATATATTTTAAACTAATTTTTATATATAGACTATTTCATGGTAATAAACATCCAACAGCTGAGTCGATTTTAATGAAATTGAATAAAGGCACAATTGCATTAATACATCTAATATACCTCACTATAACTTGTGTAAACCATAGCAGCTAAATTTGTAAAACTGTACATTAGTATTAAGTATTCCATGGTACTTATAAGTATGTAATATTTATATGAAAACGAATATAAAAATAATTTCCCGTCAACTATCACAATGCATTTCGCTTCTTTCTTTTTGCGTTCATCCACACACACATGCACACTTATAACCAAACATTTTTATAAACAAGGATCATAAAACAAAATGTATTTCTAGATAGTGCAGCGCACATACGACCCGTAAACGAAATGAGACGTAATTTGCGGATGCAAAATAGCAACGGTTAGCATACAAGTGAATCACAATCGATTTCCTATGGACGGATGTTGGGTTGAGTCATTCGATTTTATGTTAATTGCACTTGCCTCGGACGCGCTTGCGCTGGCTTCGACTTCATAACTTGTTAGACAAATAGACGGTTGCCATGGTTACCGATTATACGCCCAGGCTGTTACACGTAGATTCTAGGTATTATCTATTCGTCTTTGTATATCTTTAGTTGCATACGTTGAGAAAATAGTAAATTTTAACGGTGTAACTTGCTGTTAACTTTATATTATAATTATAAACGCAGACAATACAATGAAATGGAATAATTATCATCACAGATTAAACATGGCATTGTCAATCCGGTAATTACGAGGATATATGATAACATGCACTGCGTCCTATAAAATCATGCAAAATACAATGGACACAGAGCTGCGCTTCACAGATTTTCAACAGAACAAAAGGTGGTACCGCTATTGCAATTACCAACAAGGTATCATAGCAGTTACTCTCCGTTACTAATTATTCAACCGTTGTGAAAAACACGCAAATCTGTCTAAACCACAATAGAAATTAAGCACAACGTTTCCCCTTCATATTTAACAGAATGCTATTTTCGTATTATTTCGTTCTAATTTATAACACGCTTTAGCTTCACCTGTATGTTTTTATATTAGTATGTAATCGACGTCTTTAGGCTTGAATTGATGCAGTATAAACGAACAGTTAATTCAAACATAGTACACTTATCAAGGATCGGTGACAATAAAATAATTTCTTGGTTTATCTTACTGTCTCGATGAGGATCGCCGGGATTAAATAAGTAATATCGTAACATATACTCTGTATAAGAGCAAGTTTAGTTGCGTCTAGCTTTAAACCGAGTGTTTTAGTTTTTTTTTTACTTTATTTGTTTTTACTAATAAGTTAACTCGCACCGCGTAAGCTAGACGTCATCTTTTATAAAAATGTTCAAAATTGTTCATATTGCTTTAAATCCCAGTAAGTTAAACAACAAAGGCGCACACTTAATTTGTTTGTAATTCCACCCTGGGATTGTTCGTACAGAAGTATCATTAAATGCGTGTAAAATAAAAGATAGGCAACCGCAGGGAACAACGCACCCGACACGACAACAGCTGTTTTTAGAACGGCCACTCAACGTGAGCCGCGTGTCCTTATTGTTTGTTTGCGACAAGGGCTCCGGTCCTGGTCGCTGTATTTCTGTAACTTCGGTATGGGAATGACGACTTCCACTCCGAGACACGGTGCGTTTCCTCCGAGTGACGTCATGTCCGATTGTTTTTTTTTTTTTTTCTTTTTTTGTGTGTCGTTCGAGTGTGTGATTTGAATAAGTTTCGTGTTCTATACATTTGGTCGCAGTTTAATTGGCCGTTACTGGATGTCAAAGGAGGGGGAGGTATAATGATAAGCGATGCATTCACATTCACAGTTATTATATAATGCTTGCGACATGTTTATATTATATTTTAGATACAAACATAATCGTTGTATATCTGTAGGATGTATATATGACATCGGTTGTTTCGAAGGTTTCATATAAACAAAGATTTTTCATATCTCTGTGTCCAGTGTATTTCATATCATCAATTCAGTGCAAAACAGTGTTAATTGGAACTTACTGTTTATAAAAACAATGTCTAAGAACAAACACAAATTTGTAAACAAACATATAGCATCTAGAAATTAAAGATTTTTTAACGGATTTTAATCGCGATTTATTCATTACGGCCTGACTGAGATGTTACGTCTTGGAAGGTCACAAGAAGGCCGTGATCACGCTCGCTGTAAAGTGTTCGAAACGTCGGGTTAATAATATAATGAATAAATCGCATTTAAAATCCGTTAAAAAGTCTTCAATTTCTAAATGTATAATACTTGAGTAAAATCAAACACAAGAAAATACTAAACATATAGCATTTAAATACATACAAACAGAATATCTTTCATACATTCATAAGGCTGACGTAGCAATGAAGTACTTCAGCATGCGTCAAGACCAACCCCATTCATATTGTATTTGGAGCGTTGTTTAAAGCATTCGTCTCTCTTAATTTTTGCTTCAGTGAAGTCAACCAGTAAAGGCAGACCTCTGGCTTGTAGGGCAGAGTGTATGTTTCAGGTATCATATATATTTGGTTCCATGGATACTAATACTCGAGACAAACGTAGGCGTGATAGAAACATAAGTGAATAACTTGCTTTGGTAAGGTCCGTAATCGATGTGCTTGAAAAATCTTGAATGTATTGGAATGCAGCCAAAGAAAAAGCATAGATAGTATCTATGTAGGGAAAAGTCATTGAGGCTTTATGTTCAATGACTGTATCGTATATAATCGTCGTTTCAGCATTTAAAACGTCCACTGTTGGACATAGGCCTTCCCCAAAGATTTTCAACGCGACTGATCACCAGTTCAAAAATATGATAAGTAAGTAATAATACTTTTACTTCAAATGATCTCTACGGAATTGGGAAACTGATGAACACACACACACACAACAAGATCCAAAAAAAGAACTTTTAAACACTTTTTAAAACCACGGGCGTAGCCGGGGCAAACAGCTGGTATAATATATTTATACCGATCATTTGATAAAGTATAATATATATAGTTATATGTATAATCGTGTTGTAATACGTAAACAATTGTAAAAGCAATGTCAGCTGTGCATTATGAGAAATAGGAAACTGCAACCGGGCGTTAGTCACGCGAACACTTTCTCAATCACGTGCTGCGTTGTTGTTCGCACGGTGTCATTGTTGTTTTAGTTGTTTTCCCGCCATTTTTGTTACGTAGTATTGCCATATATGGGGCATATGTTAGATATTTTTTTATTGAGTTGCTACACAATAGTAGATGATCTGAAGTTAGTAGAAAATTATTATATAGTATAAGTTGAAACTGTTTGTTTTAAAATGTTTTTAAGAAGAACAATTTTTGACAACCCTACTGTAACGAACCTTTAAATGTATTTATACTATATTTTTTACGAATAAGACCGTAAATGTTGAACTAATTCGCTAACACTACATTAAAATGGCCTTTTATAAACTTTAACATTTTATTCCGACCTAGAAATTAAACCATCGTGTTAGCGAGCCTTCGCGTCTCAATGTGTTTGTTTTTTTGACCTTAATGTTATATATTCAATTTCATATGAATGTTAAATGTGAATAATATCTTCATACAAATAGCCCAAAAGTCTGACCGACTGACTGCCCCTCTAATGTAGGCATCCGCAAATAAACTATTTTAACAAATGCTACCCCCCATGGGGATTAAATAGGGGGTGAAAGTTTGTACCATGAAAACTTTGATCTCGCGGGCGAAGCTGCGGGCAACAGCTAGTCAAGAATAATAATTCTAACAAACATTAAACATCTTTGTCTTTTATATAAAAATTTCATTAAACATGAATTATTAAGGAGTTAAATTACATACCCATATTATGTAACACACTCGAATAAATCCTGGCAACATTACAACGTATCCAATACTGCATTTTGACAGTAGTTAAATAAGCTACGAGCTAAATGGAGTAACCCAATTGCACACAAGTAAATCTTTAAATAGGCGCCATAAAGGACTAGATGAAAAGGTCTTAACACGTGAACGGCCTACATTACGGGTCGCTGGAACCCATGTACACTGTGCGCGAAGTCTTTAAGCGTTTTATGTTCTGTTCCCACTTTTTGTATGAGTCACGTGCAATGTATACCTAAATGCGAAAGCATGTGTGTTTCCGTTGCATTTAAAATGTAATTGGGTTTGCATTGGACGTTATGACATACATATTCAAATATCTATTGGTGAAAGAATTTTTGAAATCAGTGGTTCTTAATCGTCTCAATAGATGACGGATGAAACCGAATGAGTAGCAGAAATTCGATTACTGAAGCGGTCTGGCAAAAAGATGCGGGTTCATAAGCCGCCTCGTGATCAAATTCATTCTATTCTATAAATATTTCTCATTTTTTTTTAAACGGTTCAGTACATTCAGAGAGTACTCCCAACAAGTCTCTTTATAATCCTCCTAATAATCCTATCCTATCCTACTAATATTGTAAATGCGCAAGTTTGTAAGGATGTGTGTGTGAGTTTGTTACTCGTTCACGCAAAAACTACTATACTGATTGCAATGAAATTTGGTACGTAGACAGCTGGACAAGTGAAATAACATATAGGCAACTTTTCATTCCGATATTCCTATAGGACCACGGACGAGTGAAACCGCGGGGCACAGCTAGTATTAGTGTATGTATAAGCGTTGCTAGTTTGAATAGACCTAAGCAAAACATACAGTAAATTGAATTCATCGCATCTGTACCTATTGTACTTTGATTGTACACACTAAATAGCAATCGGTGTGTCCTAGATAGGTTTGAGCGCTAACTGTGCCATTACACTGTATCGCCTAGGTCTCGCCTATATATCTGGACAAGGCGGATAATTTACAATCGCGTGTCATATTCGACATTCGTGTTACGGCCTTACGGCGTTTACACGCAACCTTTATGGGCACATAAATTTAATTTGAACATTGAAGTATTTTTTAATGCCGTAAGCGGCCAACTGAGCTGGTGGTTCGTCTGATGGTGGAAGCGGTCACAACCGCCGATGACCATTCGCAGAGATGGTGTTTCTGCGAATGCGGGCAGCGCATGTATGGGGTTAGTAATATGGTAAGGATTGACGACTGGAAAGAAGTAATAGACTGGGAAGGGTGAGAAAAAGGATATGGCCTGCCGCCTCCGACAAGTCTGGCTTCCCCGGTTGGAGATTTGTTTTTTTTACGGATATCGGACATGTTGAAAGTGTAGTACACAAACACAACAACAAATAAATACTAGTAGTAGTAGTAGTAGTAGTATTAATAACCTCCTCCTATTTTGAAGTCGGTTAAAAATAAGGAAATCGTCTCATTTACACACAAAATTATTATTTACTCACACACTGTATTGACTGAAAATAAACTGACCCAAATAACCAAGTTTACAAAGCTAGCTCGTAAAATAATTTTACGATCGTTATTGTGTCGGATCTTTGAACCCGTGTCGTTATCGTCACGTCGCGTATGAATCAGTCGCGATGCCGTTACCTCGACAAACGTAAAAGATTACAATCTGCCAGCTGTATTGGTTTCGCAATTGGAATGATTATTATTGTTATGTTTTACGCGTCGTGTGAATTATGAAACTATTGTAGGCTTGTGAAGCGAACGGTGAATTGATTTTGTTCGGATGGAGTATACTTATTGGGTTTTAATTAATGACAATATATTGTCACGTAGGCACATAGGTGAAATCTTGGGGATCGGGAGTAGATGTATGTACATTTGTTTCACTCGTGGATCTGCTTTGCCTTATTAGCTTACAAACTTTGTTTACAAGTCTTCACTACGAATTACGCGTGTCCTCCTTAACGTTTGTTGTATCGGTCTTCTGCGGTTTTTTTTTAAGTGAACGCTTTGAGGCTTTCAATTTTAAACATCGCAAATATCCGAAGTGATATTGGAGATTATTTTATCGCAGGTCATCGTCAAACGCATGTCACGTTTTCAGTCCGTATCGTCGTGTCGTGTCGTCACGTGTAAAATCATTTCGCACGTCGTACCGTTACACTGCAATATGAATATATTGTTTATTATTCGATTAGATTATAAGTTGTAAGCGGTTTGTTATAATGGAATTTCCTTCGCTATAAATATGGGATGCGTGTTGTGGGAAAATTATTTTCTTCGAATGATTCAAGTGAGATGACCGTTGAGCGTGGAATTGTTTCAAATTAATAATCTTTACGTTTATATTATTACCAGCTGCGCCTCGCGGTTTCAGCCACGTAAGTTCGTATCCCGTTGGAATATAAAAAGTTGCCTATATGCTATTCCAGTTGTCCAGCTGTCTACGTACCAAATTTCATTGCAATCGGTTCAGTAGTTTTTGCGTGAAAGAGCAACAAACACAAACACATCCTTACAAACTTTCGCATTTATAATATAAGAGGGATACTGTGTTGTTACATTTATGTGTATTTATATTTTTTATGCAGTAGATATTTTATTTCAACTGTTAATTAATCTATCAAGAAACGACTGAGATTTCTGTGATCAGAATTTATTAAGTAAATTGTATTTAAACTGGATAGTACAATAACGTGTTTTTGTTATTTATAAAAAATGAAATATATATTCAAAAGCGATTCGGATGATTAGCTCTCAATAACATCCAGTTGCTTCAAATATCTCATTTCATTTTCAAGTAAAATATTTTCCATTCGATGATTTAGGTAACTATCGTATATAGTCGTGTATATACTGATATTTAAAAAGCACAAGATGCACAGTCTCATACAAAAGTGACACTAACCAATTAAAATAAATACCTATTGAGTTATTGTGATGGTTTAAGAATACAGTTTTACAGATTCAACCCTACGCGAATTGATAAAAGTTATTTTTTCAACGTTGCGCCTAGAATCAAATAAAAAATAAATAAAATAAATCGAGTGACACGAGACTATTTGAAATGAGCGAACAATTTGTAACATTGCGCTCATTTTATAAGGACGGATTTTGGAACGAGTTTTTTTTTTATATATCAATGTATATGAGTATACAATACTCAATTCAATAGTACTACCAACATTTAAGTGTTCACGTAATAAACAAACCGTAGAATCATCCAATAGCATATAAATCGTTCAAGCTGACCAGCTTAATCAATGGTAAAATCCTATCAATTCCCAATGCCCATATATCTTAGCTAAGGCGTTCCCGATATGGTAATTAGTGGTAATGCAAAATGGCGGATGGTGGGAGGGTCGCGTGATAATTGACCACTGGGTGCCTACTTGATCCAAATTAGCCGAGCCTTGTCCTAAATCTTAATTATTTATTGCCTTTGTGAATGGTGAGAGAAAGGTCGAATGCTTTGCCTGACGGAATTTATTTATTGATTAAGTTTTCGTTGTCGTTTTGTAGATTTGAAATAATGAAATAGTGTATACTTAACAAATTAATTTTATATTGGTGCATTTTATCAGTGCACTGTACCTTCAAGTTTTTATCTTGCAATGATAGTGATAATGCTATAAGTGTTTTTTTTTTAATTCGAACTGAAACACGGGGATAGTCGAAATTAATGTAATTTATGAAATATCTTGCCAACAGTATAATAAGTGTGAACTTAATTTAATTAATAACGTCATAAGCAACCTAAACAATCTCGGAAGAAATAAATCTTAGTTTTATGGTTAATTTTAGTATTACTTACATAGTGAGATATGTTTGCATCATTATTTAAAAAACAAGTACAAAATAATGAATAGAATTTTTAGTTTAAGATCGTGGAGGTACATAAACTTCTTCCTGTAAAAATAGAGTGGTATTTTGTAAACATCTCAATTTGAATTCTAAATCTAGTAAATTTAATGGTATTTATGGATGTAAGTAGATATTTAAAACACGTATATAATCCTAAGTAACGATGGGGATCGCTAATGAGTGCGGAAACAGCTTCGCGGCTGATTTAAGAAATGTTCGGATGGAGTAGGGTTGCCGTTTATCTGGATTATCCTGGATTGTGGGAAAATCTCAATAAATTGTGCCGTAGTTTGCGTTCATCCCACGAGTTACTAAATAAATGACTATATATACTAAATAACTGTACTAAATATACTAAATAACTAATTTAATGGGAGGAAAATAAGTGTTTAAATCTAATATCACTTGCTTTATGTGTTATTTCTTATGATGTAAAAGTGTTGTATGATTTTATAAATATATTTATCGTCGTCTCTCTTTAATACGCTCGAATAATTATTACAATTTGCTTTTATCAATATCTCTTACCTATTAATAGCATGACTTATATATAAGAAATACAGATAATTTGCTTTCATATTCATAATGTAGGTACGTATGGCTTCAATGGTAAAACGTATTATGAGGATTAAAACAGTTGTCATAATCATAAAGCTGTTTATTTTATTATCTTTAAGTGTATCACACGTAATATATGAAGTGTATTTGTTGAATTCCTTAATGATTTCATTATATATGAAAAATAACCTCATGATTATTCCAAAAATGTATAAACATATATTTACTATACATCAAAGATTGAGTGAGAAAAAGTCTAATTAACAAAAGACGCCGTCAGTGTTTCAAAAGAGAAGAATAAATAGTTCCACAAGAATATTTTGGCGCATGGCGAAAGTCCGAACTTGTTTTAGCAACCCTTATTTCTGACGCACACCCCATTTCAGCTAGTCCAAGTAAAAATTAATTTGGGTCTAAAACGCCAATTTATCAAACCTCTTGATGAGAGGTTTGATGAGTACGTGACATATAGTATAGTCCGAAAAGAAACCTACTGCTGTCATATAAAATAAAAACTTCTTGGCTAACCAGTGTTTTTTTCAATTTTATAATAATACCATTATCTTCGAAAGCATGGTCACCGAGCGTGACATTTCACACGCTGGCAGCGTACACGGGGTAAATGTGTCAGCGAGCTTGGAATTGAAATTTTAATGGAGTTTTTTTATCTTTTAAGAGGCCTTTAGTTTCAACGTCTTGCACTGTATATGTGTGTTTGTGCTTGGTTAATGAAAGGCAAACATTTTTGTAATTTTAGACCATTTCTGTGCTATTCATTCCTTTTCGATGTAAGATTTTGTGATTAGTTAGGTATGGTAGGGGTACGAGGTACCAGCATGGATAAATATATAATAAAGATTTCAATAGAGGTCACATTATATAGAATGTAATTAAATAAGAAGTTATATATCATTCTAGTGGTCCGCTCCGGCGTTTTTCTCTCCATAATCCTTATGTCATTGTTAACAAAAACGTTTAAAATATACCCGAATAGATCGAGCCGTTCTCGAGTTTTACGCTTAGTCCTTGTAATATTATAAACGCGAAAGTTAAGCAAGTGTGGATAGATGTTTGTTACTCTTTCACGAAAAAACTGCTGAATGGACATTCATTAAACTTTTATATATAAAAGTAACTTATATATAGCTTACATAATATCAGTATATAGTAATGGCTCAGTGGTGAGAACCTCGGACTTCAAAATCAATAAGTCGAGGTTCGAGACCGGGGCGAGCGTGCAGGAAATAAATTGATTTTTCAATTTATCTGCACATGTGGATAACATCACCACTGCTTAAAATGGTGAAGGAAAACATCGTGAGGAAACCGGCATGTCCAAGAATCAAAAAAGTTCGACGACATGCGACATCTGCCAACCCGCACTTGGCCAGCGTGGTGGATTATGGCCTAAACCCTCATAGAAGGCCTGTGTCCCAGCAGTGGGAACATATATATGGGCTGATGATGATGATGATGATGAATATCAGTATAAGACATGAACTACTATTTAAATACTTGCTATTTCCCGTGGGTACGTCCGCGAGTGGAACTGCGCGGCGAAGCTAGTAGTTAGGTATAATATGTTACGATACATTTTACAGAACAAATCAAATGACTAATTAAACGTATACTTCCCGCTCTCTATAAGTTCATTATAATCACAGTAAGGTCTCGTTTATATAATCTTAAAGGGACTTGAACCTTCCTATGGTTAGACGCCATCTTCGTTGTAGCCTTTTTTGTTTAAGCCGAGTTCGTTTTCATTGTGGGTATAAATAAAAAGTACAGTCAGCAAAAAATTTTTTTTTTCTTTTTACATAAAACTTAATAACACTCGGTATTCTCTTTCAAAACCTCATACTGAAACAGTAGGTACATTCTATTTTAATGCTGTAATGTAACTAAAAGCTAGTTTTTAGTTTTTTATTATATATTCAAATCAATGTGTTGTTTATTTGTAGTTGTTCTTGGAGATATACCTACGCATTGATCGAATTTCGTTGCTGTCGGTACATTGCATAGTATGGTATTGCTAGGTACCTTTTATGGAAAATTCTTGGATGTTTTTGTGCTCTAGGGCACTTACATCTCGGGTCTCTAGTATCTCGTAATCAGATCCTGTATTCTTTGTTCGGGCATTAACCGACTTATAAAAAATGGTGACGGTAACAAATTATACTTCATGGGAATTATTTTTAATTGTTCTGTTTATTCTAAATGGCTTGTTTCTAATATTTATTTGCTATTATATCTGAACGATTTAAACATTTTTTTTTTGTATTAAACTGAAAAAATAAATAGGTACTTTTAGAGTATTACTTGTCTTTTAAACAAGCGTACCTTATTTAATGTCATGTCCTATTTCCTAAGCAAGTACCTATCCAAAATCTGGCTAAAATCGATGAATATTTCACGATACATTTTCACTCAAAACAAAGGAACGACGCGTCAACGTAGGGACCCTAATCTGGTCATGTCGCAAGACCTTAACTGTCTAACGACTCGTATTTGCTAGTTCGAGTGACCCGTATCTCGATTTCCTCTTTAAAGCTAGCTGAATAGAGGCTGAGAGAATTTACAGCTGTGTAGATCTTAACTTGTGTTGTATGTAATCCTACTAATATTATAAATGCGAAAGTTTGTAAGGATGTGTGTGTGTGTGTGTGTGTGTTTGTTGCTCTTTCACGCAAAAACTACTGAACCGATTGCAGTGAAATTTTGTACGTAGACAGCTGGACAACTGGAATAACATATAGGCAACTTTTCTAGGCGATATTCCTACGGGATACGGACTTAGACGAGTGAAACCGCGGGGCGCAGTTAGTTTATAGTAGAGGTTGCGCAAACAATCGTGTGTACATACATAGCTGTGCCTCGCGGTTTTAACCAGGTAGTACCGGATGTTATGTGGTCTAAAGCCTTCCTCAATAAATGGACTATCTAACACTGGCATTTTTTTGTTTCATATCGCAAAATTGTGCTGTTAAGTAGTGTTAAAAATTATATTTTATTTAATATATAATTGTGTTATTTAATATATGAATACAAATGTATGTGGCTTACAAAATATATCACAATTCACAATATAAAATAAAACCTTTATCAAACATACGTTAACTGCCATCACTTGTTAAATTCTATAAATATTTACAGGAAACCACAAAAAGTATGTAAAAATGTACCGTAATAAGATTGTAATACCTATCTAGAATGCTTACGCTGTTACGTGTTTCCTACATAGACAAAAGCCTTATAAATAACAATAATTAATTGATTGTTGCAAACAAGGCATAAGCAGCTCGCTTATAATGATCAATACTGTATGAATAGCGTTTTTTTTTTTATAATTTATAGTTTATTATCAACAACTTAAGACCTAGGCTCTGGCTAGACGCCAGGTTTCACCAATCATTCGTAGTTAGTTTAGTAAACAGACGATTTATGCATGCGTTATCTAAATAAACGACCGAGTTCGTTGACCCAATTCAACTTCCGATTAGTCTGGGTCTAGATTTTTATACTGGTGTTTTAGGCGTGAATGATGGCTGTTTATGTTTCATAAATAAAATTATTGTAATTTGTTATGATTTAGTTGTTTTTAAAGAAACTTTTGATCGGTTGCAGGCGGAACTGCGAATGTCTATTCTGCTTCTAATAGCAATTATGATTAATTAATATTATACAAGCTGTTCGCCCCGGTTTCACCCGTGGTACATATATAATATGTCACATAGTGTAATTGCAGTTTTCTAATGGTGAAAGAATCTTTGAAATCGGTCGAGCCGTACATCACGTGATGGCGTGACGAAGGGAAATAGGATTTTTATATATATAGATGGTATATATACTTACTATTAATTACAATTAAAAAATTTTCCTACATGTCTTAATGCTAAAATAGTTTTAGTGTTGATATAGCATATATATGCATACGAATAGTAATTTTATTATTTAAATAGAATATTGGGTTTGTATTCACGCGAGACCCACTCGACAAATTTAAATAACATCATATAGGACCTTGAGTGAGGACACGTACTAGTTTTGTCTCAAGAATTTATCTTGAAAAGAGTAATCCTACTTCCTACTAAAATTTTAAACGCGGAACTTTGTAGCTATGTATGGATGAATGGATGAATGGATGTTACACGTAAAAGCAGCTTATTGTATCTGTATGATATTTGGTACAGAGATAGATTATAGTCTGGATTAGAGCATAGGATACTTTTAAACGTGGTGGCGAGTGGCCCAGCGATTTCACCCGCGTAAGTCCGTATCCCGGGATAAAAAGTTGCCTATATGTTATTCCAGTTGTCCAGCTGTCTACGTACCAAATTTCATTGCAATCGGTTGGGTAGTTTTTGAGTGAAAGAACAACAAACACACACACACACATCCTTACACACTTTCGCATTTATAGTATTAGTAGGAAGTAGGATTAGATTATACAGATATTATATACAGATGAAATGCAGTGTACTCAAACTAAACCGCGGTAGAAATGGAGTGAGACTCGAGAATAAAAAAGCTGATCAACGCAAATAATAAAATTCAACCTTAATACAACGTGATAATTTAGTATTTACAATAATTCAAGCTTCAAGAATTCAAAACATATCTCACCTATATAATAATGCATACAATCCCTCACCGAAGAGGTTTGGGCAAATCAATCGTGCGGGGGGCGAGGGGCGAGCGAAAGGGGAGAGAGGGGAGAGAAAAGAGCCCGAGCTATATACCCCTAGCTGTATGCAGCTCGGGACACTATATAGGGGCGCTCGCTGGTTTTCTAATTTATATTCGTAATCGTGACGATTGCGACATCATCTTTTAGCTCCATTGTTTGATCAAAGGCTATACTACCGTATCTCTTAATTGTGATATAATCTAGTATTTGCAAACATTCAAAACACGACACACGTCATCAATAAAGACACTCGTACACGCCCTCGTCCCAAACAGATGTATATTATGTTGGCATTGACACAGCCTCGGCGATCCGAGACGAGTTTTTATTACATAATTAAATAGGCAGGCCCATGTATAGCTTATCTATTGGTTTCTGAGAGCGTCGGTGCTACTGCTAGCGGTTGGATGAGGATTTATTTATTTAGCTATTTGATGGGTTGCGTAATATTTCTACATTTTCTATGTGAACTAGATTTTTTTAAATTATAATTTATAAAGAGAATATGTATCGCTGATATATGCTTATTATTTGCTCGATATTGATTTATTATGAGAACGTTTTAGTTCAGATAACCTCATAGTACATATAGGTTTTAAGCGATTATTTGAATATTATTCTGATACATACATGACTTTCTTACCGAGACAACTTGAATAGTTTAACTCGATGTGTCTTGTGCATAGTATATTTAAGGAATTTATTTTATACCAGCGATCCTAATTTGAATACTAAGGTAAACTCATTCAGTTATTGATATATCAACATAGTCAAGTCTAAATGAGACGGTTAGCAAGCGTACAAACATGCAGGGTAAGCTAACAAAAAAAATCGTGATAAAAACATATAATTTTTCAACAAATCGCTTCAAATAGCGCCACGAAATCGCATACTAGTGTTATGTTTACGCTTACGTTCATTGTTCGTGATTGTAATGGCGCTTGTTGGCGAGTGCGTATGACCCGACCCACATACGGGCCTTCCGTATCCCACTTATAAATACGCCCAAAGTTGCGTAAAAAGTACTCACTGGGGGTAAGTGTTTGTTTGTAGGAAGCTTTCGGTTTAGCCCTACCTGAAATATAGATGATGGCATGAGTTATTTTATCGGTTTGTCTATTTTATCCTTAAATGGATTTTACGAGAGCTATCTGTAACGGTATATTACATATTTAGTGACTGGTTCAAATCCCATTAAGGCATAAACTGGGTTATAAACACATGTTCCGGCTCCGCCCGGATATCAAGATTCCTGTTTTATCCCAAGGGAGCATTAAATCGGATTAAAAAGTATGCTATCACCCAAGTCAGCTCATACCTTGTCTGTATATCAAAAATCATCAAAATCCGTTCGGCAGTTTCAGCGTGATTGACGGTCAAACAAACTTTCACATTTATAATATAAGTGACAGTATAGTACAGTACAGATCATACCTTTATACACAGAGACAGTAGTAATATACTAAAGATAAAAAATAATCGCCTGAAAAACGTCTTTTGCAATCGTTTTGGCGATATTCGTAACAGTTATAGTTAGTCGAAAATGGGACACGTCAACGCGATGGGCAGGCGCAGCGCGGCGTTCTAAACAATTTTAAATTATACCATTTTAATCATATTCATCAATTTTATTATTATTTACGATTGTTGGCTCTGTCCGTGTATTTTATAATAAACATGGTGTATTAACAGTTGAATTAGTTCTAATTAGGAACATAAGAATCGGCATGCTACGTTAATTAAACTAATTATTGCGTTTTATTTATGCTTCCGATGTAGGTATGATATAATCGTAAAATTGAAAATAATCGCTGCGCATAAACAGAATAATAAATTTTACCGACTAATTAATTTCACATTGAAGTTGGTCGGCTTTAAGGAATGTATCTATCTTTTAAATGCTGCAGTTCGATATGTTTAGTTAGTTATAAATTAAATGTGAATTTTGGTCATTATTTATGCATAGGTTTAGTGAGGGCAACGAGACGAGATTAAAAATGTTAACAATCTGGCGGCTACCAAGTAACATTGCGATGTGAGCGATTTTTATATGTCAGTGTCCGTCGTATGCAATATTTCTATCACAGTCGTCCGTGTCTCGACAACTCCTGTCGTTTCGTGTTTCGTGGTACAGGTACAGAAGTTAGGAACACTTAGTTTTGATCCCGATTCGTTGGCCTTGCTAAAGATTATTGAAAGCAAGATTTTAATTTAATCCAACACTTTCAATAAAAGCGTATATTACGATAAACAAAGTAGTATTTGTCTGGTTTAAATATCAACAGAATGTCAGAGTCCAGTTTGTAAATGTATCTTCTCACAGTGCAAACCGTTTGAGTGTGTATTTGATACTTGACGTGTTCTTCAGGCTTTTGGTTCGTATAAAGATTGTTTGTCACTTGACTGGGACATGAGCCTTGGGGACTGCATTAATTAAATCTGTAACAACATCGACAAAATTGACTTTAATGCTCTCTAATTGGTTGGTCTCGTGTCCGCTCCGAATAGCAGATAAACTGTTTAAACATTTATGAAAAAAAAATAAAAGGAAACATCATGAATTGTTACAAAATTCGCATGTATCATCTTTATCGTATTAATCAGTTGGAGAACACTCCACGCGTACTAACACTAATCAATTAGGCTTAAAGAATCCTGATTTTGATGCAATCGGTGTCCCATTATTTTGTTACACAAGATTCGCTGAGTACCGTAAATCGGAGAACATACATAGAAAAACCAATTTGAAATTGTTCATCGTGAAAGCTCTCAATGTCTAAATTCGCTTGAAGCCATCGTGGTTAGTCCCCAAATCGAACCGATTAGTCCTGTTTGAAGGCGCGAATAGCATAGCATTTCATATATATGGAGAATTCCGTCGAACTTGTTTGTGTGAATGCTAAACATAATGGCATGATTTATTTATCAATGGCCGACGCTATCTATGTAACAATTACTGGGCCTGTCGTATATGTTGCACGGTTTCAATGTGTTTGTTTATTGGACGGGTACACACTTTGATGGGTATTCTTTACTGCGATATTTATTGTGGTCGATGCGAGTAAGATGGCTCTCTAACCTTATGTCAACATACGTATGATTTGGAAAACAGGATAATATTTTTGGGATGAAGAAGAGGAAATTGATCTCGAATTTCACACCAATGCTGAAGTGTCCTTTTAAAGATCTCCTCAAATAACAACATTTTTGACGACTGGAATTTTGGTGAAGAAAAACATATATGCTTTAATGAAAATGTTCTAGTTTATAACCCTTTTTGTTTTGTTGTCTTCATAATATATATTGTACGTCAATGCTGTCATTGTTATTTTATAACGTTCTTTAATTACGGTAAAAGAAGCAATACAATATTGTCCGAAAGTCGGTTAAACGATCACACGAACAGTTTCGACACGTTCATTGTGTGGATGTCAGGACACGGGGATAAAAATAGACTTCTTGCGTGGCGTCTGCGTATGCGCAAGTCAAAAGTGCATTGGGAACATTTCTCTATTATATTATGTTGTAGTTTTAAGCTTTTTGTATATAGCAATCTCTGTACCTGTTAGTTCTTTAAAAACGAGAAGCAAGAAGAAGACGAATACTGTTTAAATGAATGCATGAATAATGTAAATAATAATGTTTGTTAATGTTAATCAATAGCTCTGTAAGTTTTCGACCGATTGGTGTGATTCATTTTGTGTGTTGATAGGAAATAGGTAGTCATTCAGTTCCCATTTTAGAATCCGAAATGTAACCTCCCTCACCAGGATCGTCGGCGACCTTTTCTGTAGAAAATAATTTGTTAATCTTTTGTTGCGTATATGGAAATAAGGCTTACAGATTGTTTTCATTTCGCTCAAAATATTGTGAGATTTATTTTTGGTCTGCGTAAATATGATCACATTAGTGAGTTCCGCACAAGGCTCAAGTGGCTCCCTGTCAGACTCCGCCGGAACTCTCATATCCTAAACCTGTTGTACTGCATCCTTTTTTGTCCAAACATGCCTTCATACCTTAAAAGTAACTTCCTGTTCTTGAACTCCGACACCCGTCCCACACGATCCTTTAACAAACTCCTTTTACATGTTCCTGTTCATAGATCTAATTTCTATGACTGTTCCTTTACTGTCCGTGCTATCAAGCTGTGGAACCGTCTGCCCGACTATATCCGAAGGGCAAGGACATTGAATGAGTTCAAAAAGCTACTAAATGTTTACTATTTATCTTTATAAAATAAATATCGTATATTTGTATATTGTATGTATGTATGTATGTATATATATATATATATATATATATTTATATGTATATGTGATTTTTTTACTAATCATTATATATTTTCATATAAAATTTTAATTATTTATTTATTTATTTATTTTTTTTATCTTTTAATAATTCTGGTGTTGTGCACCATCAACCTCTTATTATTCTTTAATCCTCGATCTAAGGTTGCCTGGAAGAGATCGCTACCTTAGCGATAAGGCCGCCTATTTGTACGTAATTGTGTCGTGTGTTTGTGTCCTTTTTGTATTTGTCCTTTTGTATTGGTGCAAATAAAGAATTATCTATCTATCTATCTAATATTGAACGCTTAAATATTGCGCAGGCGCATCGTACTCGATTATATATTTAAAAACAATTTAACAACCACAAATTGAAGGGGATGTGTTAATTTTCGTCATTTAAATTTAATTTTCATTGCGCTCAAAATGTTGAAGGATTCAATATTGCGCAGGCGCATCGTACTCGCATTCGCACTCAATTAAATATAAAACAATTAAACAACCACAAATTGAAGGGGATCTGTTAATTTTCGTCATTCAAATTTAAACACATTATTCTAGAGGGCGAGAAATCGAAACGAAAGCTGTACGTATGCAATTTGTTTATCCAATTGTAAATATTTTGAAACCCGTTCGTTTATTTATAAACGCGAGTCTCGAACATATGGTATTGTAACAGAATTCGCTAAGGGCAAAAAATATTGCGGGCTGATGCACGGCCGGAGGTGATTGCTTCTTATATGACGAACCGTTATTAAGGATGCAAATGTATGTTTTGATGGTCGTGAGCTTGAAATTGGGGTATTGTTTCTTATTTCGACTGATATAAATGAACTTTATGATTGTGTAGCGGAAACAATATTATATCAGTCAATGGATATCCTACTAATATTATAAATGTGAAAGTTTGTAAGAATGTGTGTGTGTGTGTTAGTTGCTCTTTCACGCAAAGATTACTGAACCGATTGCAATGAAATTTGGTATATAGACAGCTGGACAACTGGAATAACACATAGGCAAATTTTTATCCCGATATTCCTGCGAGGATACGGACTTACGCGGGTGAAACCGCGGGGCGCAGCTAGTATATCTATATCTCTTAATCTTAGTCGCATTTTGTCGATGTATTAATTGATTTATTCGAAACGATAACTTTATTTAAATAAAGCGAAAAGGAAGTTAATTAATTGAATATTTCAATTCGTATTTTTATGTCTGTCTAGAATTCATTAATGGAGCGGTGAAATCTAAAATCATATCCTTAACGACAAAGTAACACGATAGCGCGTTTCCTATAATTAACGTAACAAGTGTATCAGTCTAAATATGTAATATCTGCACTAATATTTATTAATATAAAGATGAATAATTTGTGTTTTTGTTTGTTTGTTTGTAATGGATAAACTCAAAAACTACACGATTTTAAAAATTCTTTTACCATTAGTTGCAACTTCGCTGAGTGACATAGGTGAAGCCGGGACGAACTGCTAGTTTGATATAAAATACAAATCACTTCACTACATACCCGCTTCCCGCGTCTCTCCCAGTATATGCTTGTATGTGTGTATGCTTAGATCTTTAAAACTACACAACGGATTTTGATAGGTTTTTTTTATAGATAGACTGATTCATGAAGTTTTTTTTTTATGTTTGTCCGTCAATCACACTGAAACTACTGAACGGATTTTGATGAAATTTTTTATACTTAAAAGTTATATCCGGGCGGAGCCGGGACGAGCCTCTAGTCCATAATAATATCGTGAATGTGAAATTGATATGGACACGGCGTGGGTAATGATTAAATTATTTCGATTATATACTCGAGTTATTTTAAATAAGGTGTGTAATAGAATATACTATATGGCTATTAGTGTTGTTTTATGATCCTTTGTGTGCAGTCTACCTTTCAAATAGCAATCAGATGATTATCAGAGCGAGCTAGTTTGTAGCTGAAACAATGATTTAAATAATTTGTTAGTTCGTATGGAATACAATTAAAATTAATTCGCCATTGAAGACTATGAGACATATAAAAAAACCCTAATTTACAAGTGGAAATAATGGATTTTTTTCTTTTGAAACTGACTTCTAAATAACTACGTTATCTTCTACTGTTGTGGTTGTAGTGTGGTGGCATTTGAACTGGTCTAGTTGAGTTTTAAATTATATTTGTTTTATTCGTGGCGATTTAGTTTATTGTGAAAAATAATTATGTTTATAAAAACGTTTCGGCTGTGAGCACCAGTTAAGCTTTTTTAATTTGAAGTCTTGTGTCATATAAATTTTACTTGTAAGATTGTTTTAGGTGTGGTGGATCTTCCTATCGTTATTTAAGGGAAATTAATCCCTATATGGTGTACAGTTTGACTTAGTTTTGTTATCTGTACCCATTTGCTATGGAATAAATAGGTATCTATTCATGAAATATTTTTCTTACGTCGAGCAACTCGTAAAAATGAGTGTTTCAAAGCTGTTGGCAGATCTCTCGTGTGACTCAGTGTAGGTGTCTCACGCGGTTTCGGTATTTACGAGCGTGAAATTTGATTAAACGTATTCAAAGGAATTGTAAAACACATAAAAATTTGCTTTAAAATTGTCGTTTTGCAACTGGATTCGTGTTATTAGGGCGAAGGTATCAATCGGGTAAGGCGGTAATCGGTTATTGTAATACCAACTCTTACATTTATATAACAAAAATTTACTAAAGGAAACAAACAATTACTAAAACAAATGAATGTTTTCCCGCCATGTAAAAGCCGTCTGATGCGCGTACAAAGAGACTGTTATAATTGGGATGGAACCAAGAAGGAATTCTTCAAAAATTCGTTTTGTTTATTTCGGTTGAGCACACGTGTGTTTTTACGATGCTTTAAACAATAAATGTAGATTATTTTATTGGTCTGTAAAACATTTGTCACGTGAACGGTTAAATGGTGTTCCAGCTTGTTTTATGTGAATTGATTTTTTGGACGTAGTGGAGAGACTTCACTTCATTTCACGATGTATAAAAGTTGCGTCAATGTGTGTGTAGGTAGCGTCATTTCAGTTGATTTCAAAAAAGTAAAAATGTTATCAATTTTAATATGTTTTATTCCGTTTTATTTACACGTACGCCTGGACAATCGCTTTAGCTTATTATTTTCTTAACAAAAACTATGTTAAGTGGGTCCGTATTTAGATAAAGAGTTAATTTTTTGTAAAAAATTATTTATGTACTTAAAGAAGTATAAAGTTAAAAAAATGCTTGTTTTGACGCGCTAATCACAAGAACTTATTAATTGTTGTGATAACTGAAGAATCACTAGCCATCCGCCCCGGCTTCGCCTCAAATAAAGCCAATATAGCCCTCTGGGATCCCTTACATATCTAAGGGTGAAATCATTTTGAAATTTATTCAGTAAGTATGTAAAACATAGCTCTGGTGCATACATATTTATAGTATATTAGCATATCCAGCCCATCGTTGCTGTTGTGGCTGAGTAATAATTATTGGGATAATTAATCGAAATAAAAACTATACTATATCTTAATTTTGACCAAATTACACATAAAATGCCAAATTTCATCAAAATCGGTTGTGTTGGTAAAGAGTTCATTATGTACATACATCATGACACTGGATTTTTATATATTATATTTATATTTATATACATTATTCAGTATAATTCACTGGCATATAAACAAATACCAATTCAACCAATAGCGCATCATTGAATTGTATAACATCATAGTAACAATTGTGTTTATTGAGCTGTTTACTTCTGTGATGAGAGGAAGATGTTTTTTTTATCGTCCACACGCCGTCAATCATACTTCGCGATGATTGCTCTTAGTGATGATGGTTCATAAGAAAAAACGTCTACAGTAAGGTCCTATATACTTATTCCAAAGAAGTTATACGTTTATATGTGTATATTCATGTATTTATGTACTTCAAACCTACCTCCTCGTTTATATATTACTTATTCACAGTTGGTTGCCTAGTAGAGATCACTGTTTAGTGATAAGGCCGCCCGATGTGCTGGTATTATTTATTAATTTCACAGATAATCTATAATCAGCAATTTATCTGATTTGGTTCCCTTTTCCATAGAATAATAATATCATTTAAAAGGGAATAAATCAGATTAATTAACTCTACAGATATATCGAAACTCTCAAGAGGTTTCATTAATCAAAATGTATGTTGAAGGTTTTAGTTTTTAAATGATAGATATCTCTTGTGTGCCTTAAACAGATTTTATTTGCACAATCCTGTATAAATACGAGATAAACATTAATATCGTCACACCGGATATCCACTTCTAAGATTTATCTTTATTTAGATTATATTTTAGGATTTATATTAAACTAGCTATTGCCCGCGGCTCTGCACGCGTTAATTCGGGGTAGTTTAATAGGTGTCATGTTCATCCTCTTGCAATCACTTAATCTATCAAAAAAACCCCCATCAAAATCCGTTGCGTAGTTTTCAAGATTCAAACATTCGACTGAGCGTAAGTCAAGCGCATAATATAACCACTATATTACGAATATACCAGCGTGTATTTGCATTTGATTGCTAAGCATTATCTGCTATTAAATGAGCTAACAGCATACGCCGTAATAATAGTTTTTTTGTCGTTAAGTAGAAGAAAGTGGCTCGATATAGTGGAAAGTGAACCAATTATAACACAAAAGAGATCGCCTCCGGTGTTTCGTAAGTGATGCGTGAAGCCTTGAAATCACAATAAAAAGGTAATTTGATGCGGATAGCTTCTCATAAATAGTACGATTGATTTTTCGAACCTCAATGCATCTTCTAACGATACAAGTTCTCTAAGAATTGCCTCAACTCTCTATGGTTAGGATGGAAAGTTGTCGTGACCCTAAACAGATTAGGTACATTTTTCTGGATTCGAACGCCGTTCTGTAGATAGCTACCTACAAATAAAAAAATGTATATAATATAATACTTATGGTCGTAACCGAAAGTTTAAGTAAAATCGAATATATATCTACTTGAAAGCCTAGGTGAACTAGTTAAAGCATTACATACGTCTAAATATAATATTTCAGAAGTACCACTGTATATGAGAGTTTTTTTTTAAGAAAAAAAATAATGATAGTTTTCTTTTATAATTGTTTTCATTCTTATTGCAAAGTCGTATGGTATGTGATGCATTTTGCGGCAATTTATGCACCGGCTTGTTTTGTATTGATATGGTTAAACCAGTCATTGGGAATCCCACAAGCGACACAATAAAATGCAAGCAAAAAGCTCTCGTACATTTTCGATTGGGACGATGATCCTTATACAATTGCGTAAAAGGAAAATAAATTTCATATATATTTCAAATGCTTTATACTAAACGATATATTGAACATATTAAACATAATGTTTCGGTCTAGAAATTCTATATATATAGCACATACACTGCATGTATTAAACTAAAATGTATTCTTTGTTTTTCGAAGAGAACGGGAAAAGAATATGGGGAAAATTCAATCATCATTAATTTATTTAAAAGCAATCAGTTAAAACTGAGGAAACTAACGCATGTATAATTTTGCTTGATTTGAAATCCTGGAATTTTTCTTAACTTCTAGTGACTTTTTTATTAGTCTAAGTCAAAAAGTCAATGTTTATTTCTAGGTACACGTAACGGACTGAATCTGAATTATTGAAATGATTACAGGGACGGAAAAGTTTTCAAGTGTATATTTCTATATTTACATTTCACTGTTTGTTACATTATTTAATTCCGTTTTCCCATTACAATATCGCTGTGTCACAAATTTTTTTCCCTAAAGGGACATTTAAATGGCAATGCAATCGGTTAAATATAACACTGCTTTCTGTGATTCATCTCGTAATGTATATTCAGTTTAAGATAGTGCGGGCAATTTGACGTTTCACTGAGGTCAAGAACACCACGTCTAGTCGTATCGAACGTATGATTATTGTTTATTGACCACAACGAGCGCTATGTGCAAAATATGTGCATGGCAATGTCGTCTGTTTTGAGTTAGAATAGAGGCGGATTTTCTGTATTATCAGCTTTGTTATTGGTCGTTGCGGTCGGTTGTAACAATTAGGTGCATTGTTAAGGTGTGCCCGTTAAGGCATGCATATTTTTGTAGTATTTTAATAAGCTTCATATGTTTTTCTAGTGTAGTTATAGCATTATCTTGTTGAATAGTACCATGTTCATGCTACAATACCGGTTTTATACAAAAAGCTAGATGTCAGTTAAACAGTTTGATACTATTGTACAGTTATTTAATTCATTTTTGACTGATTAACAGATTAAAGAAATCCTAAATCAATGGTTTTATGCCGTGCATAGAATATTTGCTCTTATTAGATAGAAACAAACAGGCAATAGCAACTATAGGTCCATACGAGCTTCTATTTATTCAATGAACGTTTAGAATGTAGTGTAGACCTTACAACACAGCGTGGGCGGACCCTAACGAGCGTTAATTAGTGGAATAGTGGAATTCGCTTTCGTGGCGAATTCTTTGTGTTTGACGCGCGAGTCTGCGGTTTGTGATTCCCTCTGAGATGGGGAAGCTGTTTCGTTGTGCGGCTGCTGTGGAAATGTAGGTAATTTGTGAGGATTTGATAGCGTGATTTATATTAATTATTATTAGTTTATTTTGTACAGTGTAATGAGTTTTGTTATATAAGATAAATAGGGTTATTTATTTATTTATTTACTAGCTGTCCCGGCGAACTTCGTAACGCCATAGAATATTGTTTTAATTTTTTTTTTTTTTTTAATTCATGATAGGGAAGCGCTTGACCACTATCTCGCCTGATGGTAAGCTGAGATGTGGTCTAAGATGGAGCGCGCTACCCTAGAAGGTACTTGTTCACTCTTCTCTTGAAGACCTCCAGATTGTACTCGTCGGGGAACACAGACTCAGGAAGCATGTTCCAATCCCTTGCGGTTCGAATAAAGAATGTGTATATATTTTCTTTCTAATTTTATTTATTCGTTCTCACCTTTTAAACATTTCCTAGACCTACACGGATATTTGAAGACCAAGATAAGATAAGTCCGTTCAGCCGTTCTCGAGTTTTAGCGAGACTAACGAACAGCAATTGATTTTTATATATATAAGAAAGATTATTATTTAACAATATAGTGGATTACAGTCTAGCCAAAGCGCTTTTAGCTTTAAGTTGTAAATCTGTAAACTACACAAAAAACAAATTATAAAATGTGTATTGAGTTTTTAAATAGCTCAATGTTGAATTTAAAGCAATTAAATTTCTCTACAGAACAATGTATTTAATGGCTATAAAATATACAGATACATATATCAGCACTATAATTTTCCAGCTTTATGAATAAATTTACATTCTCATGATGATTTATGTAGGTAATTAAATGATATATTATATTTGGTATAATTTAACCGAATTCTACTTAAACTGGACGATCATATTCTGAGAAACTGTGTTTTCTGTATATATTCTATTAATTAATACTCGTGGTTTCACACTACACACGGTATTTAAAGAGATTTTATTGGTATTTTCTCAATAGATTTACTCATAAACAACTTGATCGGTTTTGTGGAGTCTTACTCCAATAGGAAGTTGCTCTGTTCTAGAGTTGTATCGAATTTATTATTTATTTTAATTCTAATGCCATTTCTAGGCGGATGGAACTGAGGTGAATCGCTAGTGTGAAAAATAATAAGATCTCCCATAATTCTTTTTTTAGTTTAAAGATATAGGTACCATAATTTAGTCGAATATGCTTGTCGAAAAATAATTAAAGATTACATTAGAAGGGTACATATGATCGATACGTGATACGTACATATCAATTTTTAGAAATTTCTAAAAGTTATAATTTTTAAAACTTTTTTGAAAATTTGACAGCGTTTTACTGTAAATTTGTATCTATAAACGTAAATAACCTTTCGCACCAGTAATAACCGACTTAAATAAATTCGAATACACGTGCATACGCGTAATATGCTTCCTTTTTACTGAACTAGGTCGAAATGGCTTATCCCGTAGGATTTGGTGCGGGCGAGCTCTAAACAGACGCATCCTGTATTCTAAGATATAGTAATAACAGGCGTTAATATGCAATGCCCTGAATTAGAGATTTACGCTACTATGAAATGTTGGTTTATGAATCTGAACATGTATTGTATATTATTATTTTTGTTTTATAAGTACTATTCGCGTTTGTTAAGTTAGTAAAGCCAGTGATTTTTTTAAATAAACATCGTTTATTATGAGTTATAATTAGCATTAGTTACGTTGTGGTACCAGCTTTCGACTATTTTATTTATTTTCAACTATTTTATTTATTTTAAAATAGTAAATACATGAAATTTTATATTATTATAATAAGACTTTGAGTTTAGCTTACTATCATACTAAGTATTTGCACACGCTGCGAAAGCTTCGAGGGCACTGGTAACACAATCCTACTAATATTATAAATGCGAAAGTTTGTAAGGATGTGTGTGTGTGTGTTTGTTGCTCTTTCACACAAAAACTACTGAACCAAATGCAATGTAATTTGGTACGTAGATAGCTGGACAACTGGAATAACATATAGGCAACTTTTTATCCCGATATTTCTACGGGATACGGACTTACGCGGGTGAAACCGCGGGGCGCAGCCAGTACATCCATAAAGGGCACCACTTGACACTCGTTAATTAACCGTTTTCGTCGGCGGCACATGGCGCATGGCGTCGGAGTGGTTTTATTAACTTTTGCGCTTATCACCGAGATGTGACGGGAAACGTGAAAAAACTGTAGATTCGAGATCTTCCTCCGAAGGAAGTCAATAAGATAGTCTAATTAATAGCAAGGACTTCACCCATTGTTCGAGGATAAAAAATAATGTTTATACACGTAATCTAATACGTAACTAAATACTAAATGGGATTATTTGTTATTTATACATTATCTAATAAATAACTCCTTACCGAGTAGCTATTTAGTTATATCGATTTAGATACAGGTAATGTGATTATGTTAAAACCTAAGAGTCGGTTAAGTCACTTTATGTAACTTACATTATTAATTAGATTGTAGGAGAGTGGGCTGTTGCAATTTACTAGTTAGTGGGCCGGTTTTGCCGTTTTCTGATAGTGTCACTGATAGGCCATTCGAAACGTTATAACGTAAATCTTCCTACACTAAGCTAAGTCCCGCAGGGGACTGGAACATACTTCCTGAGTCTGTTCCTTGACGGATACAATCTGGAGGTGTTCAAGAGAACAGTGAACTGATAACTTCTAGGGAAGCGCGCTCCATCTTAGGCCACATCTCAGCTTGCCATCAGGCGAGATCGTGGTCAAGTGTAGCCCTATTACGATAAAAAAAAATGTTTTTCAATATGCAGATAAACTAAACAGAATGTAATTCGGAAATTAGGGTATCATCTTGTGAAAAGGGTTTATTCCGTTTGGTTAAAAACTTGCATTGCATGTAGCGAGTGGTGGTTGGTTTTCGGACTTCAATCGAAAAGTCGGGGGTTCGAGAACAGGCGACTGTACAGGATATAATTTTTTTCAATTATACGCATCACCATTCTGGACAAGACAAGTAAGGAGTAAATGGACATGTCCAAAAATCATGCTAGCGTGGTCTATGTGGTGATGTGGCCTTTTTTTTTTTTTTTTTTTATAGTGGGGAAATCTTGCATAGATACCCACGGTCCCCGGGGATGGAGCCGTGGGTTATGTCGGATTCTTACCGACCAAAACCCCACTGTGTTCCGTCTAGCCACTTGAGTGAAGGGGCCACGGGAGCTGGTTAAAATACGTCCGCGACCCCTTCGGGTGGTGATGTGGCCTTAACATTTATAGGAGGCCTGTGTCGCTACAGGGGGAACGTATATATGGGCTGATGATGATAATGATGATGATGATGTACCCTCTTGTTAAAGAATAAGATTAGACTGCGAATATATTGAGATGTTTGGCATTAGCTAGTTGCACGTGTCAAACGCGATATCAATAAATATTAAACTTAAGAATTCATCATTTTTGTTATTTGTTTAATTTATTAGCACATATGTTGTATTTCGTACCACACCTTAAATGTGTATTATCAAGGTTATTTACCTGAGGAAATATTCCAGTAACGGCAATTTCATTTTTTACACATTACAGTGTAATCTCGAAAATATTTATTATTGGCTGCGCCCCGCAGTTTCACCCGCGTAAGTCCGTATCCCGTAGGAATGTCGGGATAAAAAGTAGCCTATATTTTATTCCAGTTATCCATCTGTCTTCGTACCAAATTTCATTGCAATCGGTTCAGTAGTTTTTGCGTGAAAGAGCAACAAACACGCACACAACCTTACAAACTTTCGCATTTATAATATTAGTACGATTCCCAATGGGAACAGGAAGATATCGCATTTCGCGAAAGGTGCGCGAAACTAGTTTAGCGGCCCCGATTGCGCCCACGCGCATGCGCAGCTGCGCCTCTGACTAATCGTGGAAGGCAGGTGCATTGTGTATGCAGTTTTTGTGATGCACGTGCTGTATGTGGATTCGATGCGATGTTCTCTGTGGTAAATTTTAATTTAGTGGTAAATGGTACCTACTAAAATTATATGGGAGAAAGATTTAATAATCCTTTTCGTGATATACGTCAAACGCTACTTTATTAAAGTTACGCCTGTAGGTACCGGGTAACATTCTACTAGTCCTACTAAAATCATAAACGCGAAATTATGGATGTATGTATGTTTGTTGTTTTTTTTATTACAAATAAAAGGACTGGTAAGATAGAATGACGTTTGCGCTGGTGCGAGTAAAGATTCTCGATGTTTCAATAAATATATGCACACTGGATATTCTTGATCGTAAAATTTACTTCGCTTATACCTTAACCCTTCTTCGCCTCATTAGGGAAACCCCACAAAACCTATAGCGTATATATATAGCCTGGGGCGGGCTCTGGCGGTAGGCTTCTACCGTGTCTGACTACAAGAAAATCACATAAATATAATTCTTTGTTCGATAACTAAATAATAACTCGATTTATAAAACATACCAGCAAAAGGTTATAAAATCTATACTAATATTATAAAGCTGAAGAGTTTGTTTGTATGTTTGAACGCATTAATCTCTGGAACTACTGGTCCGATTTGAAAAATTCTTTCATTGTTAAATAGCCCATTTATTGAGGAAGGCTATAGGCTATATATGTACCACGGGCGAAGCTGGGGCAGACCGCTAGTTGTATATACAAGATATAATACATGTTTATAAAACAAACAAGCAATTAATGCAAGCAAAAGCTTATAAAACTGATAAGATAGTCGTTCTAATTTTAATTATTCAGTATTTTATCCAACTAATGTATGAAGCTGGAAGCGGAGTGCTCCATTACAGATGATTTGCATGGTAATGGTATGCTCTTATTTTAACTAGACTTGATGTAATGACGATTGCGTGATTATTTAATGGGATTTTACTCTTTAGGTGGAAGGACTATTATTTATTTACGTCATTATATGTATGTTTATGTTCTTCTCAGCTTAATAATATTATTAGTATCTAGATATGTACCCCGGACGTAGACGAGATAAATCGCTAGTATAATAATAACGAGCATAATTATGGCGTAGAGAGTAATTAAACAAGATGAATAAGTACATGATAAAACCGGGTTTTTACTGTTTCTGCATTATTTTATATCATCGTATCTGAACATTACGATTGCAAGCCAATTTGATTCATAATGTCATTGTAAAAGTAGTGCATTTTATATGAATATCCCGTTTTGAATAAAATGATTTGGGTTCAATGTCTTTGTTTACCTAATCGAGTTAATGTATAAATAAAAATCAAACATCTGTTTTAATCAAATAGACTTCTAGAAGCGATTTTGAATTCGTCATAATACAGAATGAAATTATTTCCCACTAGTTCGGTTCGTTTTTCACCCGACTGCGACAGAACGATGGTTGTGTTTTTCGCGTGTATGTATGTATATGTATGTTAATTTTTGGCATGCCCTACACCCAAACCGCTGTACGAATTCTGACATACGAGTAGGTGTCGTAGTACCTAATAAACAGAACTATGACATAAGCTGTACAAATTAGCAATAGCGCCCGCTAATTAAAAAGGGGGTTATGTTTGTTTTATATCTTAGTCTAGCGATATGGATGGCCTTTATATTGAAACAATACAATTACAACAAAAAAACTAAAAAAATTGGAGTCCGTTTTATATTTTTATTATAATATAATTATGAATATTTATTATTTTAGAGAAAAGATTTTAATATCATATCCTACTAATCCTACAGAATATTATAAATGCGAAAGTTTGTAAGGATGTGTGTGTGTTTGTTGCTCTTTCACGCAAAAACTACTGAACCGATTGCAATGAAATTTGGTACGTAGACAGCTGGACAACTGGGATAACATATAGGCAACTTTTTATCCTGATATTCCTACGGGATACGGACTTACGCGGGTGAAACCGCGGGGCGCAGCTAGTATAGTATGAAGTACTTCTTTTTATGAACGTATCGGTCAATAACAACACTAGTCATAGCTGATAAAAATGTAAACAACAGTTGAATAAATTAGCACCTGACCATATAATATATAACTTCGACAATGAGTCACGGATTTTCCGTTGAAAATTATTTTTTCTCTCGTTATTCATTGCGAACACTACAAACGTAATAAATGCGTTTTGAGTCATGTTTCTTAGGATCATCGTGAGTGAGTTCACGTGGCTGTAATCCTACTACATATATCCTACTTCCTACTAATACTATAAATGCGAAAGTTTGTAAGGATGTGTGTGTGTTTGTTGCTCTTTCACGCAATAACTGCTTAAGCAATTGCAATGAAATTTGGTACGTAGATAGCTGGACACCTGGAATAACATATAGGTAACTGTTTATCCCGATATTCCTACGGGATACGTACTTACTTATTTTGATAATTAAGGTTTTGATGCATCCATTGTAGTCCGGGGAAGGTGTATTAAGTTATAAATAAAAATAAGGAAAAATGTGTCATATTCCATTGCGTTAGGAAGTTCGCCGGGTCAGCTAGTTGTAGATGGTTCTTGTTTGTTTAATGACCGGCGCCGGTCGTAAAAATCCGGTAAATGAATGTAAATTATAGATAGAACGAGAGATTATTGCTTGGGATTGCGTAGAACAATACTAAAAGACAAGTTCTTTTCCTATCTACTTTTTTTATTTACTGTAATAAATTTGTTCGAGAAATAATTTATGATTATCTTAAACAATTATATGTTACTGGGATACCTTTGTGTCGTATCTGTAGCGTCTTATTTAACACCAGCTGTTGCCCGCAGCTTCGCCCGCGCGGTCCTAATAAATTTTCATGGTACAATCTTTCATCCCGTATTATTAAGGGGATAATCCTTGGGGGTAAAATTTATCTAAAACCTTTGTTAGTGGATACCTATAATACATCGTACGTTAGGCTGTGCGTTGATAGATCACTATGTCAGTCAGTGAGTCAGTCACTTTTGAGTTTTATATAATTATGTAAATATATTTGAGAGCTTTACTTAATACACATGTCATATCTATCGTTTTTAATAACTGCATAGCTAATACATGTATAGTTACATTTTCTTTAGCACGTTTATTTCAGTATTATTTTTAAATGATATCCGTAAATCGATGTATGTGATTAAAAAGTCGCTTGTCGAATTATAGATTCGTGAAAATCGTCTATTTGCTTCACACCAACTGACACAAAGATTTCGAAACGAAACGAGTTTCAAACACAAATTATATAGACTAGACTAGAGAGCATGACAATTGCGTGACCTTATAGGCTTGGGCGATATTTAACCATTGTTCACCACGAATTGTACAGTTTCTAGGTCTTACCGTTTGTCCGCGATCAACCGTGAATTTGTAAACGCTCGAAATTTGCATTGTTTAGCCCGAGAATACTGATTGAATAATCTATCGCATGTTTTTTATTAACCACTCAATATATTCAATACTAGACGTTCGTCCCGGCTTCGCCCTGATATCAAGATTGCTCTTTTATACCAAGGGAGCATTAAATCGGGTAAAAAAAATATCCTATCACTCAAGTCGGCTCATACCCTGTTTGTATACCAAATTTCATCAAAATTCGTTGAGGAGTTTTAGCGTGACTGGCCGACAAAAACATCCAAACAAACAAACTTTCACATTTATAATAATAGTGTGAAGTAGTTATGCGTTTTTATACTAGTTTGTGCTTTGCCAAATTTATCTAAATTTAACATGTAAATCGTATCATAATTACCATATCTTTTATAGTTAGTTCATACAAGATATTATTTTATTTATTTACATATTTCGCACCCCAATCAAACGTTGTATAATTCATTTTATTACTACATATTAGATATAACGTACATATATATCTGATATATACATTCCTATATACTTTTATTGCCACTCGCTAAGAGAAAACCAATCAAGACACTATAGCAATATTCTAATGCATGCGGTTTGTTTGAAGTAGAAAGTTCATTAATTATAATTTGTATTGTAAAAGTTAAGCAGTGATGGCTCAGTGGTGAGAACCTCGGACTTCAAAATCGATAAGTCGTGGTTCGAGACCGGGGCGAGCGTGCAGGAAATAAAATGATTTTTCATTTTATCTGCACATGTGGATAACATCACCACTGCTTAAAACGGTGAAGGAAAACATCGTGAGGAAACCGGCATGTTCAAGAATCAAAAAAATTCGACGACATGCGACATCTGCCAACCCGCACTTGGACAGCGTGGTGGATTATGGCCTAAACCCTCATAGGAGGCCTGTTTCCCAGCAGTGGGAACATATATGGGCTGATGATGATGATGATGATTGTAAATGTTTATTTAATTCCGTGACTGAATTCTGCCAAATGAATGTAGACGATGAGATAAATCTTACTCGACGTACACAGACGTTTGCTTTAGCGAAGCTTCTGATCCCATACAGGTTATTCATAAGAGCGGATAATACTAAAATATGAAAATTTTTCGTCTATAGGTGTGTGTGTTAGGGGCTGTGAATGGAAGGAAGCCAATTTTATATGAATGTGTGTTTTTTTTCGAAATATGAGATGTCTAGAGATTTAATAAAATGCCATTCATTAAAATGGCAATATTTATCAACTGTAGATGTAACCTTAGAATTTCTGTATGTATGAATTAGACAAATTGAATAAATCTATGTCCCCCAATATACAGGCTGTCCTAGTTTTCTAGTTTGGACACCAACGTCAAATGGACACTGATGTTGTGTATGCCCTATAAACGATATTAAAAGCAATATCCAATTTTGTTTTATTTTTTCTTTTGTGCACAAAAAAATAGAAGACTTAATAAATCAGCCAACCGTCACCTAGTCTATAAACTGGTTCACCACAAGTAGCGCAGTGGACGCGAGCGGCTGACAGGTGCATTGAGCTCACAAACGGTTTCGTTATCTCGGCTACGATGTGCTCCGAGTCGCGATGCTGTCTCGACCGCGACTCTGCCAGTGTTGTAGCCGAAACGTGTGGCCGCTATGTGGGTTATGTCACGTGGGGGTTCGTGGGAAAGAGCGCATTTAAATGCACGTAGTGGTCTAGATATTTAGGTGTTCGTGTTTTATCTTAGATAGATATATATGGCGTGTTGTGAATGATAGAGGAGAATGGCAAGGCAAGCAAACACATCTCTTTTAATTATATTTTATCGTTTTTTTTCTGTTTGTCCTTGAAATAAATGCACTTTCTTTCTAAAAAGCGTATATAGCTAAAGCGTAATAAACTATGTTTTAACTTTAACCATTGAGTAAGCGGTAAAGATTGTAGACGTATGCCCTCTCATATCCTTCATTAATTCTAAGCTTGTTCTGTCTCCAGACACACGATGCGAGGTGACAAATGATCCGTGAAATATTTTATATTACCTTCTACCGTGCGCCGTGGCCCTGTCTGCTCGTATAACATTTCCTGCCCTTTAAACCATTAGGGCTTTCTCAATATCCTTATGTCGATCTGGAGGTAAATGTAGCTCTGTCTCGCTTCATTCAAAGCACAAGAAAGAGACTGCTATAGTTATGGGCTACATCTGGCTATGTTAATTGTTAGACACTGAAATATTAAATATATCAACATATTGGAGACAATATAATGTTTATGTAATAATGTGTGTCGTTGCGTAAAGAGGAGAATGGGTTTAAAGTACAGTTATATTTAAGTATTTTATATTTCAATGATATTATTACGAAAATCAAGATATTTTTTGTCGTAATTAGTGCGTAAAACGATTACATTCTATAAAATGTAAAAAGAAAACTTATTTTACCATTCTATATATATTTTGTGTTTTTATGGATGTATGTTTTACACATTCTTTTTTATTCTGTATAATTAATGAATATTCCATTATGCTATAATTCTCTATAGCTATTATATTATTATAAGATGCATAATGCTGTTGAGTTTCGTAAGTGGAATCGGTGCATAATTTTCGCAATCGTATAGAAAGTAGCCCGCTCGCTTTTTGGCCTCGTACTTTGCGTGTTTCATTTCTTTACTATGTATAGAGTATTCTCTATGGCTTTATTATAATTGTAAGGATATTCTAGAAATGTATAGAATGTTTATACTTAGAATTATTTTATATGATATAGAAGGATTTCAGTTTCTGGAATCTTTAGTTTAACATGTGTGAAATGCATCAGCCCCATGTTCTACTATAGAGTTGTTTCTTTTGTACAACATTGGCATTATAAGCAAGCGTGTAATTGATTTTAAGCTCTATCCATTACTGTATCAAGGTTGATAATGCATTCGTGTGAACCGGATTAAGCGTAAAAAAATGCATTAGCATGCGTGCATTTCTGTCGTCATAAAACGCAGTGAATGACGTGTGTTACATACGTCGAATAGACGTGATTCGTGTAAGGAATCAAATAGTTTTGATCGTATTTTCTTCGTCAATGAGCAAAAGTTATCACATAGCCTTAATTGCCTTTTACATATATATACCTACTAGCTGTGCCTCGCGGTTTCACCCGCGTAAGTCCGTATCCCGTAGGAATATCGGAATAAAAAGTTGCCTATATGTTATTCCAGTTATCCAGCTGTCTACGTACCAAATTTCATTGCAATTGGTTCAGTAGTTTTTACGTGAAAGAGTAACAAACATCCATACATCCATACTTACAAACTTTCGCATTTATAATATTAATAGGATATTAAATTATGCATCATATGTTATGATCTTATAACATCTATAAATCAGTTAAATCACCAGCGCTTTCATTGATTACTTCAACGACCGAAAAAGGGTATTTGTTCGAGCATATATATGTATGTATGAATGTGACTACAGCCTCATCCGATGGACGGATTTTGAAATCTGAGGTATTAATGTAAATGTCAGAATTTTTGTAGTGATAAAAACTACCTAAATAAATTTACAACATGCAGCACAAGTTAAATGCAGCTTTTTGTTAATCGTTTCTTTTTGTATTTACTCGCGATTGTAAATGTTAACGAATTATATTTGTTTGTTTTATTACACGTTCTCTTCCGTCGAGGAACAGCCAGACAAATAAACTGATTGTAGTTGAATTATTGAGCGATACATTAATTCTATTATAAAGTCTTAATAATTAATTGAACCAACAACGGCACGTGTTAAGCAAATTCAAGAACTGTATGATTATAATATATATAAAAATTTTTAAATCTCAGTGTATATTTCATGAAAACTATTAAATTTGTTAATAGCCCGTTCGTGAAGTAATCACAGGCGTAATGAAATATTACCGTATGCAACGGGGAATGGATATAAACGACATGCGTATGCGCATAACCGTGACTGCGCGCGCAGCTGACTGTCGGACGGATATTATTATTACACTAGCAACACAGCGTGACGTTGTCTGCGTATCATTTAAATAGTTAATGTTTTTTTTATGTGTGAACATAAATATCTATAAAAATTTGTAAGTTTGGATTTTGAGTTTTGTAAGTTTCATGCTCACACAGGAATCACTTACACGTCAATAGTTTTTGACATTAGAGCGTTAGCGTAGCACTCCATCTTTACATTGGCTAAAGTCGGTCATACGACTCTTTGCCCTAGAGTATTTATGTTTAGACCGTATCCCGTAGGAATATCGGGATAAAAAATTGCCCATATGTTATTCCAGTTGTCCAGCTGTCTACGTACCAAATTTCATTGCAATCGGTTCAGTAGTTTTTGCGTGAAAGAGCAACAAACACACACACATCCTTACAAACTTTCGCATTTATAATATTAATAGGATAGTAGGATAGGTCTTGAAAGAAAACAATAGCAGTAGTAAAACTTGTCTTGCAAAAAAATAATGTGCCAACACTTATATTTAATACAGGATTTATAAATGTTCGTTAAATTGCCGCAAACTGGTTTGTCGAGGTGAACTAGCGACGGCTGTGAATAAAACCAAAGAGAACATAAACGAAATGAAAAAATAGGCTGTATTAATTGCACTGGGCTGGATGAAACAACCCCTGTTCTTTATATCTGGATTGGATTCTTGAGGTTATCTTATTAGGCATAACTGAAGTTGATGAAGCAAAGTTTAACGAGGCTTCGATCCTGTCATAATCAATAGGTATACTTTTAGCGAATCTGGTGTCTTATCTTTACGGATAAGTATATGACCTGAATTAAGGCGCACTGCCAGACGCAGATTCCTTTTGGATTCTCGAAGAATCGAACCTCGGAACTCTTGTTACATACGGTGTAGCAAGTGCTTTATATATTTCTTTTAACCTTTATGCCGATAGTCTGGGCCAGCCTGCAAAACATAAATATCTATCCATATCATAAACCACATTTGCTCCTTAATGTTTCTTAATAATTTTTCCACAACGAACGTGAAGATTAATATCATGAAGGAACCAAACATATTTCATAACAATTCCTCATAACCCAATTTCGACTTAGGTCGTTAACGTTCGTCAGTTCGAAGCGTCAAGAGGGTCGTGCTTTTTTTTTCTCACAATGGCGTCGAAAAACGCATAAAATATCCTGCGTTTTTTATACCGCCGCTCCGTGACGATGACGCATGCGCTGTGAACTTCCTTCCATTGTCAACTGTGAATGCGGTTAATGAACTGACCTTTTTTGAATTCGATTTGTAATAGATGCATTTTATAGCCGCCCCTAGGTGAGAAAAAATTAAAACTTTTTTACATTTTTTAATGTTTATCCAGTGGGTTTTTTTTAAGTTTATATGTACTAAAATGTTGCCTTTATTATGTGGAATGCGTGTGGAGGTAAGTGTCTACTACTAGGACGTAATTCTCTGAGGGATTATTTACATTAATTTTTACCTTGCTCAAACAAATATGCTTAGAATATTGTTTAGCCTCCACTATTAATTTGTTGTTAGAGCTACGACAGCGATTTACATCTCTGAAAATTGTAACTGCGTAGCTATTGCGGTTCACGAGATGCAGTCTGGTGACAGACGGGTGGACAAGTAGACAGACAGACATCCGGAGAGCGAAGTTTTTATAATAGCGTTTATTTTTACCCTTTGGGAGCGGAATCCTTAAAAGCTTTCCTTCAACAACAATGATTCATATCTCATAATATCAACAATGAAATAAATTTGTTTGCAAATGCAAAATATATATAATCAGATAGTGGCATAGCTGTAACCTATATATGTAGATTTAGTCATTAGAGTAACGTAAGTTTGAATCCTTGATCTCGATTACTTGCTAAACTGATTAATATTGAAGTCAATTCATGCATATTACACAAAGGCGAACGAATCACAATACATAGTAATATGTAGGTACTATGTTGCACATAATACCTGTATCAAATTGTAATCAAATATTAGAATAATTTCGAGTTTTAACATCATGATTCATGATGCATCGAATGGTAGGGTATATATACCCTACCATTCGATGTATATATCAAATTAATATAGACTACAGGCCCATATAGAAAAAATTACGGGTCATTTGAACCACCAGGTGACCTATCTAGAACGATATAAG
>NC_052130.1:2097780-2150313 GCF_012273895.1 Zerene cesonia | reverse complement strand
AATATAGTATATATCAAATTCCTACGTAAATAACTAGCATAATATAAATTAATGCCCCTATTTTATTATAATAATCTTATAAAAATGTATATGTTTCTAATCTTTATAGTATAGTAATATTTACCTATTTGTAATGTTTTAGTAATTAAATTTCACAATTTCTTAACACATTTTAATTGAGTGGGGTATAAGGGTAGATGATATACATCTGTTCCACTGATCGATTCTTTACGGACAAGTAGGTGATCTGCCTGCTGTGTCCTGCCAGACTGAGCCATTTTTTTTTTGAGGGACCCACCGCAATTCGAACCCAGGGCCCCTCGGTTCTACGCTTACCCGTTAACCACTGTACAAAGGTGGTGGCCATGTAAACTTCGTACACATTAAATTTTTTTAAGAAATAATGATAACAGAAAACGTTTCAAGCAAAACAATTACATTTTTATTATGATTTTTCATAACTTTTTAACATAGCTAATTTCAGATAAAATACTTTTGTTCTATTTAAAAAATGTATTAATTCCGATGGTGGCTGTTTATTCGAATCTCCCCCTATGCCGACAGAATACAAAACGAAGTTTTCAATTTAACACGATTCATATAAATAACATAAATAAATAACTGTATGAAGTGAGGGAGGGAGTTACTAAAATAGGCCACTATTTAGTCGCTAACTGCTTCTAGTTTTCTTATACTAGATTCCAAATGGATAAGTGTCTATGAGTCATTGTGTGCAGCGAGTCACTTTTAACCTAGGCATTTGAACATGAACACTAAACGATGAGAACAACAAAGGATGTGGAGTGGCGCATGTAATTTCCGCATTCTTTAAAACTATGGAGATTATGTTAATATTTTGTATTATAATGAACTGGGAAAAAAATAAGTGTGGCAATAAAGTGTGCCCTGCGGTTGTGGCCGCATTCATTTGCTAAAAAAAACCTGTATAGCGTACATACTATGTACTGCACTACACAGTATCACTCGCGTACTCATTTCCTTTAAATCCAAATATTCCCGTGGATAAACTAAGTTATTCCTATCAACTATCTGCCAGCAAAAGTCCCCTCAAAATTGGTCCAGCCGTTCTCGAGATTGGCCGAAGCAAACAGATTTTGATTAACGTTTCGATTGATGAAAAAAAAAATTGTACATGTACCGTGCATGCCGTCCATATTTAATATTAGGCGTCTATTTTAATATTACTAATATACAATGCAATTTTATTGATTGCTAGGTAGGTATAGATTATAGCCTTCCTCGCTAAAAGAACTAGCCTACACTTAAGTCATTTCAATCAATCATAAAGTCTCAAACGACTACCTATAGATTTATTAGAAAAGGGCCTCCTTAATTTTGAATGAATTATTTGTAAAACAAATGCGCTTTTATCGTCTAACAGTAGTTAGTCATTATATCAATCAGACACGTGTAGCGAATGCAATAAAAATGCATATGGGGATAAAAATTCAATGTATTGAATATAATAAAAATGCCAGTCGTATCATAACAGACTACGGTGTACCAGGAAATCATAATTATATAGAAATGGTACTATATAAACGTGCCTATAAAAACTCAGCTCAGCAGTGACATAGCAGTGTAATGATCGCTGTTGAATGTTCGATCGATATTTAATTTAGATCGGTTTGTTTACTGTATGTAGTAAGAAGTTATATGCTATATGTTTTTTTTTTTGTATTTTTTTTTTATTTTCGTTGTTAGGCTATTTTTTTGTCACTCGGTTCTTTGTTCGTCTGATATAATTTATTAGAGATATTTTTTACATTTTGGTTTTATTATATATATTATGTCTGTGATGAAGTAACAGATGTTTTGTTTCTTGTTAAATGGCTGTTAGTTATAGTTTTATGTATTGCATTATTTGTATATACATACATAATATGTTTATTTACAGATAGTTGTTGTTTTACACCCTGAATGAATATAAAAATAAAACCTTAAATACTTACGGATATCTATATATATAAAATTCTCGTGTCACAGTTTTCGTTGCCATACTCCTCCGAAACGGCTTGACCGATTCCTCTGAAATTTGGTAAGCATATTGGGTAGGTCTGAGAATCGGCCAACATCTATTTTTTATCCCGATATTCCTACGGGATACGGACTTACGCGGTTGAAACCGCGGGGCGCAGCTAGTTAATTTATAAAACCCACTATCATCCATGTGAATAATGAAGAAATAAAAAAGGAACGAATATAAATGATATGAGATAAATATATTAAAATGTGTTGCATTAAATGGGGGTAATTCCATGCGACTGCCCCGTTTTGATAAAAACGCGGACTTTCAAAGTAAGTAGGTACATATAAATATTACTGTTTCAATAGTCTTGCTATTTTAAATTTTAATTAGTGGTTCCAGCTTGGTAAAACTCGCTTGTGCACCGTTCCTTTCTTTTAAATTAGTTTTTTGTAGACTTACTGTTAAAGTGAAATGCAGCCTAATTTTTTAATTTAAATTAAAAAAAATAATCTGTATTTTACGGTATTACTCGCTATGTAAAAGTATGCATACGTCACATAGAGTCTCCTATATTATCATTCTCGGTATAAATATTGTATTACGTTTATTGTGATAGTAATCTTCATGTCAAATTTCATCAAAATCTGTTTGGCCGTTTAATCTAAGCCGAGTTGCACACATTACTTTTTATATATTGTATAACAATGTTATAAAATATTATAATTTCTTATATGTAACTCAAACATAGTATAAATATGTTTTTAACATGCTTCTCAATGCCGTTATCTTAGTCACTTGAATCCCGTTAAGAGTTAAGATGGCATGCAATACCATAAATCAATGCTTATCAAGGTATTATCGTCATAGGAAACCTAGAAACGCTCTCCGACTAGATAGACTAGATAGTCATCTATTTATTAATTGTGTTTAGGATTTGAAAAGATAAACCGTTTCGAGCATTTTTCAGGTCCTCCTAGGCTTGCGATAGTACTCCGAGGCGCTAACCACTGAGCAAACACTGCTTTTACAGTGAATTAACTATTAATTATAATTAATATTGTTGTGGGTAAATGCAGATTAATTATTAATATACAGTAAAATAACAAGAGATGTACAATGCACATTGCACAATTAAAACAACCACAAAGCATTTATTATTATTATGATATTAGTTGAATGCCAATGTTATTGTTTTCCATTTCCTATAACGATAGCGTACAATTTTCCGCCATAATTAGATGATATTTATAATATGTAATTGTAATATTACTGCTATACTTAATATAAGTTCGAATAATAGCGTTAATAACAAACGGCGTTTATGCGACTGTGAGCGTTGTTACAAACCCTTTAAGGTTTCACATCGCTGAAATATTTTGTAAAAAGTCTTTTGTTTTCTGTACTAATAAAATAAACAAAAAATAAATAATAATTTTATGTGCACATTTGATTTGTTCTCGCTAATTTTTGCAAATGTTTGCCTTGGGCTATTCTTTTGTGCAAATTTTAGGCATACCTATATATTGCCCTGAAGCTGGTGCTTTTCGTGTGGTCCCATTTATATTTGATCTTGTGCTGATTATATGCATGCGGTTTAGTTTTTTTTGATAAAAATAACTATTTGTTTTTAATAATCTCAAAAGTACTCAATTAGATTGTTTTAATAAAAAAAAATTCTAAACTCAATAAAAAAATTTCATCCCTCCACTTAACACGTACCAAAAGTTTAAACTAAATATTAGCCTATCAGAATTCATCCGATAGGCTCCTTCATATGTTTGAAAACGTTTATTTATTTATTTATTTATATTTGGGAAACAAACAATACAATTATTCTTATAGATTATATACATACACATATCGGCAAAGATTCCACTAAGAAATTTAAATATTTCAAATATAAAGACATATTCAGTCTCATACGGAATATTAAGGTTTCCAGTTAAAAGTTAGTACTATCTATGGATAAAGATATAAATGTATAATATGAATTGTACTAATTAAAACCTAAGTATACGCAAAATGGGTCGGTCTATAATTGTCGAAAAACGACGCGTGTGGCGGTCGCATTGTCTCGAATGGTGTACTGTGACGTCATTGCGTTATCTATTGTAATTTATATGGTTATTATAATTATTATATGAGTGGCTGGCTATGTGCGAGTGAACGGCCGTTAATTGGCGACATTTAGCACTGTTTGTCGAATGAAATATAATATGAAAGTGTGTATGTGTTAATGTGTATATGAAATTATAGATTTGAGGGAGTTTTGAGGAATTGTGCAGCGGTTTATTGAAGAACTTTAGAGGGGTTGTTTCCTTCTTGAGTAATTTTAATACTATATCCTATACTTTCCTACTATCCTGCTAATCCTACTTCCTACTAATATTATAAATGCGAAAGTTTGTAAGGATGTGTGTGTGTGTTTGTTACTCTTTCACGCAAAAACTACTGAACCGATTGCAATGAAATTTGGTACGTAGTTAGCTGGACAACCGGAATAACACATAGGCAACTTTTTATCCCGATATTCCTACGGGATACGGACTTACGCGGGTGAAACCGCGTTTCAATGATCACGACAAGGCACGAAAAGTATAAGGAATAAGCTTTTCGCTGCAACTTCGCCGAGTGACATAGGCTATATATGTACCACGGGCGAAGGCGGGGCGGACCGCTAGTTATTCAATATACGAACTAAAGTAAAATAATTTCCTTCTAATAAGTGTTTATCGGTATGTTAAATTTCATCGAAAGCTGTCAAATTGTTCAGGCGTAACATACAAACTTTCTCCCTTGACTCCTGTCCAGACTTATCTTTCGCTTCATATAATTTCATTATATTAAATTTCTTGCAAGGGTAGCACTAGTCCTGCCAAACGCGTCGCGGAAGTTAACGCAAACATTAAGATTCAGTTTGAATTTCTTTATTTTTAAGCGACTCCTAAAAATGAAAAACTCCTAAATTCCCCTGTATATTATTTATGTTTGTTCATCATTCAGTATAAGCTCCATTTTTTATCTCTCACAACAAATTATGGCAGCATATAAGCCCGTGTGATAATTCGCGACAAATTCGCACAGCGCATTGTTATGTTGACGAGGAAACCTGCTAGGAATCTTATTGGGACAACTAAGCGACCTAGTGCTAGGCGTGGGTTCGATTCGCTAAACTAGAAAAACACTAGATGTGATGTAAAGTGCACCCACTTGCCGACTGTTTTAACTGTTTGATAAAATCCGAGCGGTATATAACAGTGTATTGTATGTTATTGATGGCTTATGTATACTATTTATTACTGGATGCTTTACTAGCTTTTCGTCCGCGGCGTTGCCTGCGTAGCCTACATAAAAATTTTTGTATTTTGTGGATTTTTGTGGAGCGATGATGAAAGATGACATACGATGATATTTACGATATTAGATGCGCATATCTCGTCCTCTATTTATGGCAGCAAACCTATTTAAAAAGACCCCTATTTTTATATTTGTCTTATATTTATTTTAATAAGGCTTATGTATTGATACTTACCTATTTATTTTATCTTACCTTAATTTAATCATACATTTGCGATATATCCGCAAACATATGATTAAATACCCCCGCTACCCCCTACATCCGCTACCCCCTGGGCGGCAGCCCGTTACCGGGCGTTGCTCCTCACCGCATCGGGCAACGGATTATAACCCCATAAGACCTAATACTCCTATATATTTGCCTCATTGCAACCATCTTCCATAATATAAAGTCAAACAGAATTAATTAATTATAACTAATATGAATAAATCTCTTTATAGGAAACCCAGCGCCGGAGTTTGCCAGACACTCGATAGTGCGACCGATACTGCATCATGCGAGAACCAAACGAGAGATCACAACCACTAGACATACGGTAGGAAATCTATCCATACTATTACTAAAAATCAGCACATAATATTTTTATTTTTATTATTAGTTTGTAAATATTGTTGTGGATTTGTTTGTGGTGTTTAATAAACATAATTTCTTTCTTTCTTCTTTCTAATGTATTGTAAATGTCGAAGTGTGTTTGCTACTTTGCTTGTCTTTCTTTCACGTAGCAACCGAACGATTCTATGATATGATTTTTGTGTCTGGATGTTTTTATAATATTAAGATATGTATTAACCAGATGTAGCTCGCAGATTCTTTCATCCCCTATTCTACCCCCATGAGGGTAGAAAATATCAATCCTTTCTTAGCGGATGCTTACATCATAGAGGGTATCTGCATGTTAAATTCGACCACACTGCAGTGGTTTGGGCTGTGCGTTGATAGATCAATCAGTCAGTCGCCTTTGCCTATATATATTAAAATAAACTTCATATCCGTCCCTCAGGAAACGCTGGTTCCTTCGGCATTGGTCTATTTACAGCTCTAGATAGGTGATAATAATATCTCACATTCCGGAAGCAATAATATATAAAATTAAATGTCATTATAATAAATTAACACTGTTATTGTTCATGGTAATTGTTAGTATATTTATTTTTATGATACATCCAAGATAATATGACTATTCACTGTTTTAAATTTTTGCTCTATATATATATATATATATATATATATATATAGTAAAAATAGAAAAGAAAATTAAATGTTTATTTGAATGTTATTCCACACAGAAAACTCAATAAACATATAATTTTTAGTACAATGATAATATTTAATTATAATGTTAACATAGACACATGCGTCATAAGGTCTGTGGCCTGTGCAGCATGAAAACATTAAAAAAGACCACCACTCGGTGACATTCCGTGACGCAGATATATCGCAGCGCCGGTTTTCAGTAGGGTCGTCGATAGTCAAATGAATTGTGTGTTCTTTATATGTTGACTAGCTGTGCCCCGCGGTTTCACCCGCGTAAGTCCGTATCCCGTAGGAATATCGGAATAAAAAGTTGCCTATATGTTATTCCAGTTATCCAGCTGTCTACGTACCAAATTTCATTGCAATTGGTTCAGTAGTTTTTACGTGAAAGAGTAACAAACATCCATACATCCATACTTACAAACTTTCGCATTTATAATATTAATAGGATATACGAGGGGTAATCGGAATGATACGTATTCATTTCATAATAAATTTCGTGAAATAACGGCTGTGAATTTTTTTAGAAACAGATATCCACTAGATAGGAAGGACTACTCGTAAAGAAATAGAATAATGTTTAGTAACGATACAACTAATGCCTTAAAAGGAGGTATTTTTTTATAATTTGAAAATTTATGACGGACTGAATGTTGGAAAGGGGATATAAAGATAAGGAGGAGATAGGTTGTTTCAACATTTAGTTGCATTGTATTTAAAACTGCTTCCAAAATTATGATATTCCTGAGGATACGTTTTGCAAGAAGATGCCATAACATAGAAAAAAAAGCGGTGAAAGGGGTTTTTTTTACTCCGAATTTAACGCGTGGGAAGACACGGGCAGAAGCTAGGAAAACATTCATAAACTAGCTTAGCTAAATGGCATAAGTAAAAAAAACAGTAAGGTAATAAAACGTTTAGTGAAATTATAAATCTCGCTTCGTCACTTTGTGTTATTGCAGTTACCATTATTTTTATATTAAGAAAGTATACGATTAAAAATAAAAAAATGAGTTTCTACTTTCTAGTTTATTATTATTGTACCTATATCATTTGCGTCGTTCTCGTGTTACTTTTCTTATACAAATGAATAACATTTAACTTCTGAAATATTTGTTTGTAACGTATTATATTATGTTTAATTTATTATCCTTATACGATTATATCACTGCCCGTCTGCTTTTTTTTAATTTTTTTAATTGTATATATTGCAATCTATCAATTACAGAGATATTCAGCAATATGTGGACTGCCCGTCTGTGTGTGTATATTTTTCTTAGGTGACTTAAGATGTTAAAGATAAATTAATAATAAATGCTTTAAGTTACTCGAGTTTATCTTGACGCCCTGAACAAAAAAACGTAACCAAAAGATATACAACCACTTATGCGTAATATCCTACTAATATTATAAAAGCGAAAGTTTGTAAGGATGTGTATGTGTTTGTTGCTCTTTCACGCGTAAACTACTGAACTGATTGCAATTAAATTTGGTACGTAGACAGCTGGACAACTGGAATAACATATAGGCCATTTTTTATCCCGATATTCCTACGCACACAAGCGGGTGAAACCGCGGGGTGCAGGTAGTATATCTATGTATGCGAGTGTAGCTCGCAGTTGATCGGATTTATTCTTTATTTTTATTTATTATACGATAAATATAAATAGCTGACGGTTTAAATGTTTTATACACATTTAAATGTTTAAGTGCTTAAATCGCATTCAGAAGAGGTTTTTTTTAATCTCCGAATATATGCTGGTAGTTTTATAACGGTTAAGGCATAATTTACTTCTTTTTCAATAGAAAAACAACATTTTTCGAATGGTTTTCTCATCGGGTCATTAGAGAAATAATAAGAAGATAGAATAAATCTCGACCCCATACATAATCCATCACATTAGTAACGTTGTGTGATTAAAATGCAATTTGTTGTTGGACAAGCTCTATCTAATATATAAAATTCTCGTGTCACAGTTTTTTTGTTGCCATACTCCTCCGAAACGGCGTGACCAATTTTGATTTTGATTTTTTGTGGTTATCCGGTATCTATGAGAATCGGCCAACATTTATTTTGCAGAACAGCGTTTGCCGGGTCAGCTAGTATTTATATATTATACTAGCTGCACCCGGCAAACGCTGTTCTGTCTTACTCTTATCGTTTAGTGGTATGAAAAATAGATGTTAGCCGATTCTCTAGACCTACCCAATATGCTTACCAAATTTCAGAGGAATCGGTCAAGCCGTTTCGGAGGAGTATAGAGACTAGCATTGTGACACGAGAATTTTATATATAAGATAATACAGTTTAATCGTTGCACAAAAAGTTTAGTTTAAATGGCATTCGCTGTGCCTTATCACAAACAAATTATCTTAATCTAGCGCGAAGGTCTTATGCGAGGCTCGATCTGAATTGCTACATTGCTTTATAGTTCCAACAATTACTCACAATCAAATATTAATATCATTCCTATTGCTCTAATTTCCTAGAATATTATTTTCCGCTATGATTTTTCGATTTGTTTTCTTTTCTATTGTTTTCTATAGTTTATGTCATCCAACCAAGTGATCCACCCCGTCTTTCCGGCGGAGATTGGAGATGTGATCGGACATCACATACTATGTTTCCAATGGTGAATGAATCTTTGGAATCGGTCCAGTTATTCCTATGATTAGTTCCTTTCAAACACACAAATTTTACAGGTTATATTATGTATATATAGTAAAATACTTTGCGGGTGAGTCGATGGTCATCACTCAAATAAAAAAAAGGATCACAAAAATCGGTTCACCCAATATTCAAGTTATGAGGTAACAAATTAAAAAAAATTACAGTCGTATAGAGAACCTTCTCCTTTTTAAATCGGTTAATAACGGCTAATCTTCTAACACTTCAATATTATTTCAAAAAGATCAAACCAATTGAAACACGCCAAACTACCAAGAAATTGGACGTGATGCGGGTTAATTTATTTTAAATTATAGTTTCGCAAGCGCTTTTTGCAATAGACGGATGTGTTAAAATACTTTTGACCTCTAGTTTAAAAGCCTCGATCCTTATATCATTGGGACCGGAATGTCTCAAATGAAACGTGAACAATTTTGTTTGTTTTTTTTTATGCAGCTGTTTAGGGTTGGCACTTATGATTTTGGTTGGTTGGTATTGAATAGGTATGAATAGGGTTGTCGAGTTTCTTTTTGTTCGTTGTTGTTTCGTTTCAAAATTTCGAAAAAGTTAATTCGATACATGAAATATAGATTAAATTTCTTCTTGATTTGACAAAAAAAAATTGTTTAAAAATTATGTTAATTGGTATTTGACAATTGCATTTGAACATTTGATTAGGAATTGTATATAATATTATTAGATAGTTTGCTAAACTTTTTATATAATGTACAACAATTTAATTACAGTTACAGTTCTATCAAATTACTGATTCCATCAAGATCATAAGAACACATAACTTTTTTTACACAATACTCCTGGAACTTTCTACAAACCGTTATGATTAAACTAACAAACAATACAATTTATCCCCTTTATACAAAAATTGTACAAATTATGCATTATGCATTCTACATTGTATTCTGCTACTTCTATAGTGTACAGTTCGTTTGAAATCTAACAAAAATAAATGTCAATTATGCTTATTGACAACCCTATTTTTAAACTCTCAAAAAGTGTAAAAAAACACGAGAGGAGATGTTGCATACAATTAGATTAAGATTCTTTTGTGTATTGTTCCGTATTTGGTTGTGTTTTAAATGGTATTTCATATGGCCATTTCCATATTCTCATGTCGTTGAATGATAAGTCTTCTTAGAAACAAAGTTTATCCTCATACAATGTTTTGTCCACGGCTTTGATCGCGTGCGCTGTGTGTTAATCATAGAATGTATCATATGAATCCTAGACTATACAATTTAGAGTTGTCACTACTCATATTACCCAAACTATAAAAATTAATTTGAGATTTTTTAAGAATAGAAAAAATTGATCGGGTGACCGATCGGGTCTAGGCGTTGCTGCAGTTTGGCAAAATGATGCGGGTTCGAATCCAACTTTGTGATAATTTTTTTTCTATTCCTCAAAACTCAATATTTATAATTTCCATTCAAATTCATAATTTCCCATCAAGCATTTCAATGTTATAAAAGTAAATAAAAACAATCATATTTAATTAAATTATTGCCCATAATTTTCAGGATGGCGTCCACCACCCAGCGGTGACGTTGACAGTGAATATAGACAATGTGGACTACGTGCTGGACCTTCGGTTGAACGAGGAGTTAGTGGCTGGGGACCACGTGATCAGTTACCAGAAGAAAGGAGAGACCGTCATGCATAGACCCAGCAAAGAGGTGGGTATTGGAATATTGGATTTTTCCCGTGATTATATATAAATGAAATTGTGGTATGAAGTTGCCACATAATTTAAAAAAATGATAATATTTTACTTAAATGGAAGATATTATTATGTGAAAAAGTTAAAGACGAAACTATAGGTTTCATTAAATTTATTCACTATAAGAGAAAATGGACACAAAATTGAATTTAAAAATTTGAATTATTAAACATTTTTTTTGAACCAAAATGTTTTAAAGCAATAAATAATTGCGCATCGAAAGCTGCTGATATGTAAATGGTTGTTTGCAGGATTTGGACATATGCCAGTATTCTGGCACCGTCCGGGGGCGGGAGGGGTCGTGGGCGGCGGTGTCGACGTGCCACGGGGTCAGCGGGGTTATATTCGATGGCAGGACCATGAAGTATATACAGCCGGCTGAAGGTATTAGCAACATTATCATCATAAATCAGTCAAGTCAGGGTTCTGACACACACACCAACACAAGGACACAATCCGCATTATAGTTAAATCTACAAGAAGGAAACTAAGCTCTTAAAGCCCAATATGCCCGTCAAAAAAGAATTGAAAAGGTCCATCTAAATATATATTTCATTTCATTTCTTTTTATTGAATTGTTTTTGCGATGTCGCATTTTTTTGCTTCTCTTATTCATTGTCCATTGTGAAAAACACCCATATAACATACGAACGAGGGAAAGTTAATACAAGCAAATAATCTTTCCAGACAACAGAATCGACTCGAACCACTACGTGTACGACCATTCGGACATGGGCGCCAACTTCAAGTGCGGCTATGTGGGCGGAGTGACGGCTAACAGGAGCTATGACGCTGAGTTAATGGATAGATATGAGAGAGAGCGAACCTTACAGCTGAGTAGGGCTTCTAGGGTGAGTCTAGAAAGTTCCATTTAATTCCACTGATAGTATATATGAAAACTTCAGACTGATTATTCTGAAAGCTTCCACACTGATTTCTTATTATTAAACTCTATCCAATCAACTTTGATTCAATGTGGCTATGAAATAAAACAAATAAACTTGGCAGTTAGTTTGAATCTAAGAACCTCCTCCGTCTTTTAGTGGTATATTACACTATCATTTATCTTGGATCATAGATCTACGAATCAATTTTATTGGATAATGTAATAAAGAGATACCTATGATTCATTTTTTCATTAAACTGAATTTAAGTCAAATAAGATGCAACAAACATATGTTTCAAGATAAATTGATTAAATCTTTGCGTGCATATTGAGTATGTCTGAGAATCGGCCAACATCTATTTTTCATACCCCTTAATGATAAGAGTAAGGCAGAACAGCGTTAGCCGGGTCAGCTAGTGATAATGTAATATGCCCTTAGACGTTGCTTGATAAGATCTTACCACAGCTCGAAATGAAAATTTTACTAACAAACTCCAGTATAAACGCGAGGCCGAAGAGGTCCAAGTGCGCGGGCCGTTCAACGCCAACAAGCTGTCGCGGTACGTGGAGCTCGTGTTGGTGGCGGACCACCGGGAGTTTCGCGCCAACGGTGAGAGTATCAGCCTCATACACCATCGGCTCAAGGACGTCGCTAATATTATTAATTCGGTGAGTTTATTTTGACAGCAATCCGTCTAAATCTTGTGCTTGTCCTACTGATAGTGTAAATGTGAAAGTTTGTAAGTATGGATGGATGTGTGGTACTCTTTCACACGAATGCAGCTTGTCGTATCTGTATGGAATTTGGTACGGAGATAGATTATAGTCTGGATTAGAACATAGATTACTTTTATCCGGATACTACACGAATGAGGCCGCGGTTTACAGTCAGTATTTAATAAAGTAGAGCTATTTATATAATTTATTCCATACTCGAGCAGATAAGGGTATTCTTAGAAAAGGTTCCCTGTATAAATGTGTGTAACTCACCATGTTGATTTAGATTAAAAACAATTTTAAGAAGTGTTCAAACGTTGACGTGTTACTTTATATGATATCAAAAATAATTAATCACATCTCATAATTAATATTAAAACATATATCATATCTTGTAAATTAAACATAATACTTTAATTATGTAATCCATATTTCACTGCATTCAAGTTTATTTTCTTTAAATTACTTTTCTAGTTCTAGTCTTAAAAACGAATAGACAAACAACCATAGTTCATTGCAAGAATAACTATATAAATGATTGTGTACAATGAACATATCCCTAGTTTATTCTCATTTATTATTTCAGGTGTACGCACCGTTGAATATATTCATAGCGCTAGTGGGTATAGTGGTGTGGAGCGAGCGAGACGAGATCACGTTAGAGGAGGACGGCGATAAGACTCTAACCTCCTTCCTGCACTATCGGAGGGAGCGGCTGGTTAGGGACATCCCCAATGACAATGCGCATCTGTTGACGTGAGTGTATATTATCGCAAGATGATTTGGACGAAATTGTCTCCGTTTTCTTCTTCGTTCTTTTTTCTTTCTTATACTGCGCAATTATATCTTCCAAGTTATTTATTGATTTTGATACACAGTTATAATTTTGCTTTCACTATATAATCTATGGTTATAAGATAAAGCAGTTTTCCATTCATGTTTACAATATATTCTATCAAGAGTTAAAATTTACATTTAACCCTGAACAGCCGGCAAAAATTCAAAGACGGCGTCGTCGGCAAAGCGCTCAAAGGACCAATCTGTACGTTCAACTTCTCCGGGGGCGTGGCCACCAACCACTCTGACGTCATCGGCCTAGTCGCCATCACGATAGCGCACGAAATGGGCCACAATTTCGGTATGGAGCACGACACAGATGTGGACTGCGAGTGTCCAGAAGAGAAGTGTATTATGAGCCCGTCCAGTACTTCCGTGACGCCGTCGCATTGGTCGTCTTGCAGTTTGCGCTCGCTCGCGTTGTCCTTTGAAAGAGGAATGGATTATTGCTTGCGGTGAGTCTATGTGTGTTTATTAGGTCTATGGTATTTATTGTATTGACTATTAGGGATATTAAAACTTTGTGTTTATTCAATTTTTTTTATTATATCTATGGTTTTATTTTATTTCTTCAAATCATATATTTTAAGACTGATCCCTCCGTTATTATTATTGTTTTATCCCCTCCATTCTGACGCGACCATATTTGTTATATAAACTATCCATAGTTTATTAGCTAATCAAAGATACGCTTTTGTTGATTAATGTGATACGGTAATTAATGTGAATGCTTGAAAAACTCTTTACAACTACATATTTTGGGGCCTGAGTCAATGAGTGTATTTAATATTTTGGAAATAAAAACTAAAAAAGTGCGATGCCCGTCAGAAGTGATCACTTAAACTAATCTTACTATTTACCTAAAAGGAAGAGAGTCCAGATATACTTGGCGCCGTAACGCGTTACGTAACAATCCGTTATCACTTGAATAGTTGTTTGACTGATGACTGTCCAGCAACAAACCGAAGCGGCTGTTCGACTCGCCGACGTGCGGCAACGGGTACGTGGAGGCGGGCGAGCAGTGCGACTGCGGGCTGAGCGCGGCGGCCGCGTGCGCCGCGTGCTGCGACCCGCGCACGTGCTCGCTGCGCCGCAACGCCACCTGCGCGGTCGGCGCGTGCTGCGACACCGCGGTGCGTTCCTCTGTTTCTTTGTGACTTAGTACTTTCTTGCGTTTGATTTTACGCGAGTATTGAAATACGTTCAGAAATTAAAAACTTTTTCACGGATTTTAAACGCGATTTATTCATTATATTATTATATCGACGTTACGAACACTTTACAGCGAGCGTGGTCACGGGGAGACTTGTGACTTGCTTATTACTAACCGTACAATAATATGTAGATTTTTTTTTATTTGGTCCGCTAACTGGACGTTACAACTAGAAGCTTGGTATACTATACGAGAAATTTTTAATGGTAAATTGAAGGGCCTACTACGAGCGAACACGGCATGCAACAAAATATCCGGAGGCCTATTTCCTCCTCCTAGCCCTTCCCAGTCCATACCTTCTTTCCATTCAGAAATCCTTTCCTTATCCCTTATCCCTTAAAGCGGGCAGCATATTCTCAGAGGTCTAAGCCTCTGCGAATGTTCATGGGCGGTGGTGATCGTTTACCATCAGGCGAACCACCAGCTCAGTTGCCCGCTATGGCATACAAAAAAAATCTACCTAAACTTAAACGAAATCAGCATAATTAATTAACACTTATAAAGATATCCTACTAATCCTACTATCCTACTAATATTATAAATGCAAAAGTATGTGAGGATGTTTGTTACTCTTTCGCGCAAAATCTACTAAACCGATTGCAATAAAATTTGATGCGTAGATAGCTGGACAACTGGAATAACACATAGGCAACTTTTTTACCCGATATTCCTGCAGGATACAGACTTACGCGGGTGAAACTGCGGGGCGCAGCAAGTATGTCATAATGTAACATATTCATAAAACATAATCCCAACGGTTAACTGTTATACGCTTTATAACACAAATGAGCACATTACAACCTCTAAATGTCACCTTAACAGACATGCCGACCGAAATCGGCGGGCACAGTGTGCCGGTCCGCGGACAAGGAGTGCGACCTGCCGGAGTACTGCACGGGGCACTCGGAGTTCTGTCCGAACGACGTGTTCAAGATGGACGGCACGCCGTGCTCCAACGACCAGGTACGCCACGTACGAAAGGAGGGGGGGGGGGGATAATAAGGTTGCAGAAGAAACTTCCAGGCAACTCGTGCTACTCCTCTTTTGTGATTCGAAACGTATTTATTTAACCTTCGATTTCGATATGTTTTAGTGTGGTTTTAATATTTGTACAAATCTTTAGAATGTGAATTATCAAATTCATACTTGCCATTTGTTTTTCATTTTAACACACACCGATACTCTTCCGATCTGTAAGACAATATATACACACTCACATTTGCATTATGCATTTATTTAATCCACACTTACCACTCCCACATTTTGACTTCTACCATTATACGATAAGCCACTACCAAACTCACACTTCCACACACCGGCTCACACACTTTGGTGCGCAGGCGTACTGCGTGCGCGGCGCGTGCCGCACGCACAAGGACCAGTGCCTGCTGCTGTGGGGCTCCACCGCGGACAGCTCCGACACCAGGTGCTACACTTCCATGAACGTGAAGGGTGATAAGTGAGTGATGATGTTTTTGTTTTTCTCTATTGTACAAACTTCATGTTGAAAAACTTCTTTGATGATTTGTCGCTTTTTTTTTGTCTAAAAAAAACCGCTCGAATGAGAAAATACGGTACGACAATAGATTTAATAGTTTTGGGAACGACGGGGTTAAAAAATATCTGGATTGAAATATTCTATACATAATCACAGATAACATAAGAAATATGATAATGAAAGCAACACATTTAAAGTGTGCGTTTTCGATATATTATGTATCTATTGCACCTCTAAATCCCTAAGAACGGGCTAGATTTTTTTTTTAACCAAAAGCGATCTTTCTTTTGACATGAATTCCCAAAAAAACATTTATACATTACACATTCAACATCTATTGTACCCCAGCAACTGTAATTTGTGATTCGACTTGAAAAATAATAAAAAAAACATAAAAGGGTTCGTTACTATGATACATCTAACACCAAAACACAACGGTTACGTAATTTCACATACATCAGTCATTTAACGTACATTGCTCGTTCAGAAACGGCAACTGCGGCTACGCGCGCTCCGACGCGTCCGTGTACTACAAGTGCCAGCCGGCGCACGCGCTGTGCGGCCTGCTGCAGTGCCGCCATCTCAACGAGCGGCTCGAGTTCGGCATGGAGTCGGTGGCTTGGTTGTCGGCCACTTTTATTAATAATAATGGTGATTTTTTTTTTCATTTTTTTTTTAGCTAACAGTTACTCGCTGCGTCTCTAGCGTACATAAATTAATAAAATAAATATCGGCTAACAGTACATAATATTTCCTTTGAAATCGCATCGAAAAATTCGCATTTATAATATTAGTAGGAAGTAGAATTTTTGGAAACGTTTGAAAACTATCAACGTATTGATAAAATAATAATCGAAATATCCAGGTACGATAATACCGTGTCGCACGGCGATGGTCGACTTGGGGCTGAGCGACGTGGACCCCGGGATGGTGCCGGATGGGGCTAAATGTGGAAATAATATGGTAAGTACCCGTTAACATAAGCATCGTTAACACAAGTTATCCGCTATATTTTTTTTTCATGTCATAGAAAAAAAAAACAATGTATATATATATATATATATAGTTGAAAAAACTGGTCTCGCTTAAGACGTGATAAAATAAAAACCATAAGCACTACATGTAATGAGTTTCTGTACGGTAACAGCTAATAAATAAATGAACAAAATGAAGTTAATTTGAAAAAAATACATTAACAATTTTAATACGTCAGGCCGCGAACTTTTCAATCCACCCTCGTATTATAAAAAATCGAAAATTCCAGATGTGTCTGAACACGAGGTGCGTGCCGGTGCAATCTGTGATAGACAAAGTGGCGCAAAAGGAAACCGCCGTGTGCCCGTCCAACTGCTCGGGCCACGGCGTGTGCAATTCGGAAGGTAATCTTTTATCTAATATCTTTTATTTTGTATCTTTTATCTTTTATCTTTTCAATTCATAGTATGAAATAAAGTCGCTTTCTCTGTATTCTTAATTAAATAAATATTTGGTCTATTTATTAAAAAAACTAATGATTATATAAACAGGTCACTGCCACTGCGAGTCGGGCTTCGCCCCCCCGCTGTGCGCGCTGCCCGGCGCCGGGGGCTCCGTTGATTCCGGACCCGCTACTGATTCTACGCGTAAGTACAGAGAAATAAAAAACGTTTTTTTATGTATGTATAATGGATGTAGTGCAGTGTATGTAGGTGTTGAAAACTATAGTGAACCCGAAAGCGCAAATATATCGTTGTTAAAGTTGGTGAATTAGAACATGGAATTGTGTGTGGTAGCGGTTTTTTTACATAAACATCTATACTTAATGTCATAAATCTGAAGAATTTGTTTGTTTGGTGCTAATCTCAGGAACTACTGGTCCAATTTGAAAAGTTCTTCTAGTGTTAGATAGCCCATTTATTGTGGCTATAGGCTATATATGTACCACGGGCGAAGCCGGGACAGTTAGTTAGTTTAGTGCAATGAGAAAAAAGCTCAATTTATTGCAAGCACTACAATTTTCGCTTTAATTCCGTGGTCCTAACCGACATACCTACATACATAATAAATAAATGTTTATTAAATGGTTAAATTAGTATGCCTATAAATAAACCTTTGTTAAACGGTTAATTTTATTCGTAAAAAACTAAAACCTGTGTTAGTTAAAAGCCTATATTACATACATACCTACATAACAGCAATGTAACATGTGATATATTCCAGTGCAACGTAACTTCATGGTGGCGATGTACGTCATATTCCTTGGGATCCTGCCGTCGATCCTGCTGCTGCTGTTCCTCGTGTACTACAGCAGGCACAACGTCCAGCTGTGGTGGAAACGACCGAGGAAAACGTACGTAAACGACATCATAAAGGGGCCCATAAAGTGTCGCCTCAACGCTCGCCATCAATTTAAATTTCCCACATACACCAGCTCCTTCACGAAACTGCTCAGTTTCAAGCATCGGACGCCGCACGTGGTCGATGATGCTAAAGCTGGTGATGAAATCGAGGAAAATATCTATGAGACTATCGAGAATGATTATGAGGTTGTAGATGTTAACGTTGATAAAGGTAAGCGTTGGTATGAAGTATTCACTGGGTCCTTCAAAACAACACCAAAGGAAACCGTTAAGAATGCCGATAGAAGAATCGTCAGAGATGACGACGCGGTTACGCGCAGCGCTGAATCACTTAAAGCGCTAAATAAAACGAATATCGTTAAAAACGCAAATAATATTAAAAACGGTAAAGGTGACGCGAAACGAATCGAAATCATTAAAACCGGTCTAGCGTCGACAACGAACGAGAAAATTAGCAAAGCGGATATCAAAAATACGAATGCGCTCAGCCATTGTACGAGTCGATTGAATAGTCGGAATGGATCAGACGATGGCGTTGCGAACGTTAAACGTAACAAACCGACGAAATTAAGTAAAGACAGCATAGTTAACGCCGGTTTAGCGTCTACGACAAATGAAAAGGTCAAAAGTAATGAGAATTTACTGTTGGTTAACAAAGAGGTTACGTACGTGAATGGTGGAAATGTAACAGATTATAATGTTAGGAAATTGCGCGGGGGCTTTCCGCCCGCACCGAAATTTAATAATGCAGTGTCAGCGAAACGCAATGATTTAAAGAAAGTTGGACTTAATATATCGAAGTTACCAAACAATCGGGTATGATCATTGCAAACGAAAACCTCTTGGAAATAGATAATTTTTATAAGTATTATAAATTTAAAGAAAAGTAAAAAAATCTATTTAAAAATTTCTGATGTTTAAATACTATCAAACTAAAAATTAAATGGACATTATACTAATTTTAATTATAAAACACTGCATTTGATTCTTTATGTTAAAAAAAAAAGTTACAAGTAATTAAAATAAAAAAATATCCGACTAAAAATATAGCATATAAATAGAAACACAATAACAGTACAGTGCGATATTTCTAAATAAAACTTATTTCTTTTAATTCTCGTATGAAAAAAAAATCTTAAATCGTGGCTTTATTGAAACAAGTGAGTTTTAAAACAATTCTCTCTAATGAGTGAGTTTCAAAACAAATCTCATTACAATACTTAGTGATTATAAAAAAAAATTGTAAATATAATTAGTAGTTCTAAGGGTCAAAGGCTGTAGTTTCTACGATTTTTCATTCGTTTGTAGGTTTTAGATGTTTGTATGCGTGTGTTTTGAAAGACACATATAAATAAGATTTTTGAAAATACAAATATAAAACCGATATTTTTGTCGGTTTTGCAACTGTGATTGGCAAAAAATTATAATTTAGTTTATTAGGTTTATTAATATGTAGTTTAGATGAAAACTGTTGTCTGTTTTTTGTGTTGGTACTGATTGACTCATGCTAGATTATATATGATATATATTTTTAATCATGTATAAATAAATAGTTTAAACACTGTTTTTTGCATACTTTTTGTAGCTCTTGTATGATTTTTTTTGTGCATGCGTTTTTATAATAATTTTATGTATGTGGTTTGGGGTTAAAAAAAAAGATTGTTCATCATTATTTCATAAAAAATATTATTTTATAGAACTGTAGCTTATGTATTTGTGTGATGTTGTCTCTTTACTTTACTAGTTGCATTAGTATTCTTGGTAATTAATCTTGATGCTAATTAATCATTGATTGATATCACAATTGATCGTTGATTATATACAGAAGTTTCATTCTTTCATAATTAATATGATGTCAAATTTTATAATACGTTTTGTTTTTCTTACGGAAGTTCGAATTTTGAGGTTAGATTCAGAGGTTCTATCAGCAAATAACAAAATCTAACTTCATTTATAGAATCGGAACGTTAAACTCCGAATAGAGCTATCGACATTTTAACTAACTGGTAACTTATTTGTGAAGACAATTAATGCATCAAGGTTATCTACTGAAAATTAATGATGGAAAATGGCGCCTTTTTTTCGGGCGGCTTTCGACCAAATCTTTTATTTCACTATAAAATAGTGTAAACCAAAATGACTATGACATATATAGTTCTAAACACTTGTATGTGGTAGTCGAGCACGCTTCGGCACGAATTGGGCCAGCTCGCATCGGGGAAGTACCCCAACAGAAGACCGGCGTGAAGTAGCATACTGCTGTGTTTCGTCCGGTACGTGGGGGAACCGGAAGCTCATATCCCTTTCTTTACCCTTCTCATTCCTTTTTCTTTATTCCTCTCGTCAATCCTTTTTTATTCCCTTTCCAATCTGAAGTCGTCAATCCATTTGTAGAGGCTGCAATCCACCTTCCGCCTCTCCAAATGTCCATGGGCGGTAGCAGCGCTTACCATCCAGCGACCCACCCACACACACAGTCTGAACTAAGCTACGAGCGTCAACGTGGTCGACAGAAGTCCAAATTAAAGATGCCAGTTTCCATGCTGATTTGGCTGATTTTCCTTAAACTGATTATTTTTTTTTATGTTATGTTTATTGTTATTTCATTGGTATTGTGTATGTTATTTCATTATCGCTTGGGTCAATCTATAAACGTTTTCATGGTGATGGTAATAATAAAGTTTTCTACTAATTTACCTTTTTTCTTTCTCTTTGTACTAGAACACTTTACTTTCTTTTATATTTTCTGCACTTGCTTGGTGAGTTGTTTTTGAGGTTTTAGTATTAACATACTTGTAAGGCATGGATGTATTGTTCACTAATATTACTAATTATGTGGGTTTGTATTTGCTTATGTTATGTTATCTTCTACTAAATACTAAAAAATTTAACAAACATAGTTTCTTAAAAAAAAACTTTAATATCGCTGAAATCGTTATCTTAACCAGATTATTATACGTATAAAAATTAAAACTTTTAATTACGAATTGCTACTAAAAACTTGTTTTACTAATTATATTCTTATGTTTGTATAATATAAATTAATAAATGTCTTACAATTACAAGTAACAATACGATGTTAACGAAATATTGACTTTTTCAGGATTCCATCTCCCAAGAAATCGAGTTTACAACGACGTCTCTCCAGGAGCGCGAGTAAATTCGCTTCAAACTTCCAGAACAACGCGCCAAATAACGCGCAAGCTGTCAGTGTTCACACGCTGTCTAACCCTGACGATATGAGCTCAAGTCTCTTGCGAAGCGACAGCGAGCACAGCCCATCCGGCAATGTTAACCCGTCAGTTAACTTCTTCGGCAACTTCAAGGGCTTCTCTCTAACGCCAATGGACAAAAACGCCCCGCCAGCAGACAGTGACCTGCCGAAAGAGACCAAACCGGACACGAAAAGCGCAAAAATAACACCCGTTCACAGAAGCGGCAGCAACAGCCAGAGCGTGGGTCAATTGAAACCGGTGCTACGATCCGCGCCACCACTGCCAGTGGTGCCGACAACAACCAAAACCAGCCCCAAAACTAGTCCGTCTATTAAACGCACCAATAGTTCAGTCCAGAATCGTATCAAAGCTCTTATGAACGCAGAGAAGGCAGAGGAAATGCCTGTCACCGCTAATCCTGCGCCCAGACCAGTCATCTCGAGTCCCATTCTAGAAGCTTCGACATGTACAGCGAAAGAGTTAATATCTCCGCTGCAGGGATCAAAAACATTGGGGCCAATACGCGCGGCCCCAACTGCGCCGACGATCACACCAGATTTACCGAAACGCCCGCTGAGCATGTGTTCCGCCGGCAACGTCCCACAAAAGCCGCTCCCAGAGGAACCGAAGAAAGTCAAAGAAGGAATATCTTTGAATCGTATCGCATCTTTCCTCAAACACGACAAGCCGAAGGAAAAAGAACGAAATCCCGTTGAGCGAAGCCATTCTTTGCCGAAAAATCAGAACCACCAAATCAAAGTGCCCAAAGCGGCCGATAAGGTCGCGTTGCGAAACTTGCAGATATCAAATCCTATACTACAAAAAGCTATCGATATACCGATCAGCACTGTGCCCGTTGTGTCGGATTCTGAAGACAACGACGATACTAAAACGTTTGTGAATAGAGCTCAAAGTATGCGCGTGCCTCATGTACAGAAACCCTTGCAAACGTTCGGCTCGATGAGACAGGCGCCCGGTGTGACGCGGCCCTTATCTGGCGTGGGCAGACCGACTGCGCCTCCACCGCCTCTACCGAGCCAACCTGCCGCTACTGAAAAGGAAACTTCTATTTATCAAAGTCCAAAACAGACTGAAATCAAGTCGACGGATTACGTTGACTGCATTGAAGAAAAGCCAGCTCCATTAGCTCATATAGACGAAGAGTCCGGCGATAATATTTACGCGATAATTGAAGAGAGTCCAGAGAAGCACGCCAAAGCGTTCCCTGGCGTGTCCCTGCCCATCAAAACGGCTCCCCAGCCGCCGCCCGAAGGGTACAACACTCCTAAACCCATCACTTCTAATTCCGGAAGTACAGAAAGCATGGGTCTACTCGGAGAAATTGTTAATGAAATACAGAACCGCAACTTTGACTCGATCTATTCGACGTCGACGCTCGCGAGGAAAAAGGAAAAAGAGCGTAGAAAGGCTGAACAAAACAGAGACAGCACGTACATGAATACAGACTATAAGAGTCCAGAGAGCGTTTACAGCAACTCCGGCGCCAAATCCTCCGCGTCCACCACGAGCAGTGGATATTTGCATCCCTCAGCAGTGAACATACCGACTCACATGCAAAATGATGAGAAAGAAATAGAAAAACCACCATCACCGTCGCTTAAAGCCAACTCGAAAATACCGACATTTTCGAGACAGGTCACCCCGCCCGGCTTAAGAACTACGAGCACGTTCAAAAATGTACCGCCATCTCCTAAAACAGCCACGAAAAATATCAACACTGTAAAAGCGATATCGAACAGTCCCGACCTCGTGTCGAGTTGTGCGGTAGCCGAAACAAAGAATATCAAAGCGCCCGACGTCATTAATAATAATAAACCAGCCGATCCACCAAAAGTCGCAACGAAACCTAATACAACCAAGCAGAACGACAATCGACCACCGTTAAAACCGGCCATTGATAAGAAGCCGGCAGCGAGCAAACAGACCGTATTAAAACCAGTTAATTCTGCGACGAATTTAAATAAAACGGACAAACCGATAAATCGCCTTAATTCTAAAAACGATTCTAATGTGAAAGCGATTGCGGATAGTTTAAATAAAAATAAACCCAAAGTCGTTCCCAAACCGACTACATTAGTACAACGGACTGACTCCAATGTGAAGACGAATGCAACGAAACTAACCTCAAAACCCTCCAATGTTGCCAGTTTACAACAGAAATTTGAAAATAGAAAATCATTAGGTAAGGAAATAACCACGGGGAAGAAATAGCATTATTTACTATATTTAGTACACTAGAATATCTTAATTTAAAACATGAATACGACAAACGATCTGATATACTCGTCAAAATTTAAATTAGGAATTAACAATAAGGTAACAGTTTAAATTTAAAGACTGTATTGTGATCGAAAATATAAATCGTGCTAGCTAATAAATAAAAATTGTTGAAAGAATAGCAGCTATTTGACTTAGCTATTTATGTAGATTTCTAGTCCAGTGTTTGAAAAGGTCATTAAATAATAATTTTTTTTTCATTTAACCTGTATGGGCGAGGGTTACTTTTCATTATTTTTACGATTTTCAAGAAGATCGATGTTATTCCGTTGTAAAAAAAATTGTGTGCGTTTTGCCCACAGAATAAATGCTTATATGCATCCACTATTATAAGAAATAAACAAATATGAACCTTGAATCTTCGTCATAGAGATTATATTTAGTTTGTTTAAATTGAAAGTGTTCATATTTTGATATGACGTGGTTTAAGCTAAATACTGAATAAGACAATGTACATATTATTTGTGTTATATTATTTTTTTCATACATTAGAAGAAAAAATTAATATAACTATTAAGTTATGGATCTCTGTAAATATTCCTTTAGTTATTAATTAACGAAATGTGAAGTGTCTTAATCGATTAGTAATAATTTGTATTTTTATAGCTGCGTGATTGTGCTAAAAAAAATTATAATATATAAATACAGTAAGTATGTACTGGTGCTAGCGGAAAATTCAAGTGACTCAATTTATTAACAACTGATTTAGTGGAATTCATATATAATATATATTTACAAAGAAATATTAATCAGATAATAGAACATTATTTTCCCTATATACAAACAATTTTAGTCTTCATCAATAGCTTTTATGAGTCACTTGTTTAGATTATATTCATTATAGATAGCCTAGCTTAAATGAAAATATTATTAAAAGGGCGCTTACATGCTAAAGATAATTCGGCTTACAAATATATTACAGAATTATTTATATGACGCGTGAAAATTGAAAGATACTCAATTGCAATATATTTAAACGCAAAAAATGTATGTGCAATCAAAACATAATATAAGAAAAATAAGAAATTTACAGTGACATAATATTTCTAATTAATATAATATATTAATATTGCCATATACAATAACATTGTCTGTAAGCGCTCTTCAACTACTTAAAAGTCATTCGTCCATAATGTTGAATCCACTGCCAGTGTACAAATTTGGTGCTGACTTCGTAAACGCAATAGAGATTATATTGAATGGACAACATGTAAGTTGTGTTTTATCAAATCTTGTACGGTACGGCAAATATACGATATTTTTATCGAACCAGTGTTGCCAGCAATAAGATTCGAAACTACCCGCTTTTGTGCACGTTTTACGCGTGTTATAAGAAATGTAATTATGTCGTTAGTACGGTTTCCTTTTATTTATTTTACATTGGTTTTTTACGGATAAGTAATGGTTCTTGTAAAGAATTTCTCAATGTAAGCTCCAGCCTACAGTGGCAACAATTATTTCACTTCTTCTTGTGTCTATTAGAATTTTATTTCGAGTTCATTTCTTTCATTCGTATGAATAAAACAAAATAAAAATTAATGAGGGAAGGTTTTTCACATTATTCGGTAAATTTATGATATTTAATTTATTTTTAAAATATTTCGCAAATTTCTCTCTATATTTTCATAAATCATGCTTTGTGTACGTCAGATAATTTGAATCTTTGAAAACTTTGGTAAAAAGAATAACACATACCTCATCAAAATACGAAAATATTAGATTTCATTTAGGCATATATTGGAATGTGATACAGTTGCAAATTAATACAATTGCTTATGAATATTATTATTATTACATTATAATATATTAATGATAATATAAGAATAATATCATATTTTTATAATTATTTCGACCACTCGAACAATTCAATGGTGATGTGATTATAATGAGTTATTGGTTGTATTCGAATAATGATGTGATTGTTAATTCTTTTTGCAATCACAAAACTTTGTTTATAATTAGTCTAAAGAAATTTTTGTACATTTTTATTTTAATTTATAATAAGTTGCGTAAAGTACATATTTGTAAATACAACCAAAGAAATTGTATTTAAGAGTGTTTTTGATTTATCATTGTGTGTGAAAATGGGAATGTATTATTTTCATAAAGACTGTAATTTCGCACCTTTTGTCACTAAATAGTGACGCAGTTTCAATTAGCTTCGAAAGAAATGTTTAGTTCAACGAATTAAATGATTTATCAATGCCTAGCGTTTTATTTTATTAAAAATCCCAAATATTTACATAAAATATTGATAAAAGCATAAACTCTAGACCAGGTACTTAACCGGCTTTAAAAATTCTTTCACTATTCATAATATAAAACGAACATCATTCCTGAATTCTGATAGACAAATTTAATCACGATTGAACTCTTACACTATTCTAATCTGGCTTTGTGCTGTAATAGGAAAAAGTTAGGAGGCTTGAAGTAAATGAAAGGCTCAATAATGATTTTCTTTTTATTTGTCTTGAGTACAATAATTTGAAAATAAAAATAATACTCTACTAATGCGCTTCTTACCCTACACTGAATTTAGACGTCTTAATTTAGTCGTCACTGACTTTAGGAAGGATAGTTTTCGACTGATAAAATCGTTTAGAAGCCTAATTAGAAACGCATTTAGAAAGGTGTAATCGCATTTGATTTCCTTGAAAAATTGAGTTATAAAAATATACATCCTTGAATTTTATAGATTTTTGTCAGCAGGGTTTGGAAAGGCTAAGCAAGAATTCAATTTTAAATCTTAATACGAATTTTAGGCCATCACTGGTTACAACCAATCTTTTTTTCGCAGTTATACTTTCTTCTATGATAGTATTAGGCTTATAAGTAAATGGTGTCACAAAATTTAATAAAATGTACAAGAATTTCAAATGCAATCATTGATGATTTCTTAATCCATTGGTTCTTAATCATTTATAATGTCCATTATCTGATTCAGTGCCTTAAATTTGGGGCAGTGTGATCTGAAGCCTCTATAATTTATGATATAGAGTCTATATCATAAATTTTCTTCTATTTAGAAACTCAATTTAATGAAATGTACAGTACCGCCAAACTTCACGGCCGCTCCGAATTTAGCTGCATAACGCTGCGCAGTACAATGTATACGGAGATATTTTTAACACCATCTAGTTATAAATAATAGAAAGATTTTTGCAGTTTTGGTTTATTTATTTGTATGAAAGTTTTCGCAAATATTACACGACAATTCTTATTTATATAATTAACCTAAATCCGAATGCATATGAAATCATTTCCCAGCTGCTGTAGCAAGTGGATTTCTTAACACCAGTATAACAGAGTCTCCTCGTAGAAACATTTTTGAGATAAACCTGTCTTTGTTCACAGCTTTTCCCTGCAAAGAAAATAAAATGTTACATCTTTATTTTATATTAAAGTTAAGGTAAAATACAACTCTGTGGCCTTGACTCTGAAGTATGCAAGGATATAGAGGTGAATTTTTCAATTGGATGATTTATTTATTTTTTTTATTTATATGTGGTGGTGGTGAAATCCGGAACTGTAAATAGTATGTAACAAATTCTTAAATTCATTGAAATTGTGATCCTCATTTGTCTATTCTTATAAATTTAAAGATATCTATACTAATATTATAAAGAGGAAGAGTTTGTTTGTTTGAACACACTAATCTCGGGAACTGCTGGTCTGTTTTGAATGGTTTTTTCAGTTTTAGATAGCCTATTTACTGAGGCTTTAGGCTATACATGTACCACTGGCAAAGTTGGGGCAGACTTCTAGTTTATCATACACTTATATGACAATTGATTTCACGACTACGTTAACATATAATTTCAGAACTTGACATTTGTTTTGCACAATGTGCTCTGCTACTACACTTGAATTACTTTGACGCTACATACTACTCAATTCCATCTCATATCTCATCACTGCTCACCTCATATGTTGAAGTATGATGTCATATACCCTACTGCCATCCGAAATATACTATTCAATACGGAAACGATTTTTCAATGCTAACCAGTAGTTCCTGAGGTTAAAGTCAACCAAGCAAACATACTTAAGTTATATAATTTAGTTTTTTTTACAATTAAAATGACAACAAAAGAAATAAAAATACATTTTTCAACATTATTCACTACCGCAATAGTTTCACCACCAACTTACAAGTTACATTGCAGGTGCCAAACTAAAGTATCTACAGTTGAGGTTAGAAATTATGGTCGTACATAAAAGATAAATAAACAATTTTTTTACAAAGCTATTGTTACCTTCTTTCCTTTACCCGTTCTCGGAACCTCCGTCCACATCTCTTTGACATTTTCAAGAACCATATTACAATGCCGGTCGAATGCTTTCACGCGTCCCAGTAGTTTTTTATTGTTCCTACAATTTATTAGAACTTGGGTGTTGTTTTTAACGGACTGTGTAAGTACAGAAAGGGGACCCGTACTAAATTCTTCCTCTTCTATCTTTGCTAATTCCTCTAAAGTCATTTCAGAACGGGGTTTTGATGTGGTCGCCCTGAAAAGAACAGGTTAAATATTTGTTACTTAAATAAGATCCAACTCGGAAGTTATTTCAATATTACTGTTAGTAAAATCAATGCTAACATTATTCTTTATTTGAGAATTGATTCACAATTATGATAAATATCTAAATTTTAAAATAAAAACAACTGATGCTTTTGTATCACTCTTCCGACGCCGATACCACAGATTAAGAACTCGTTACGATATGAAACATTTTTTTTTTGAGTTAACAGATTATACAGGCAAAATAGTGATGCGGTATCAAAATTTTTACTCTGTAGCAATAAATGTCAATGCTGCAATTAATACACTGTTATATATTTAATAATTATAGTTACGGTCACAATATTTAATATATCATAAGTATATTGATAATTTCTGAATCCCCAGTGGATTTTATTTTCTTCTAAATAACTCATAATGTCTATTGTCTGATTCAGTAACTAAATAAAGGCAGTGTGATCATAGGCTTTTAATTTCCAAAGTTAGAAACTTAATTCAGTGAAGTGTATGAGCGCATTACATATATATTATTAAACTATCCTTGTCACATTATGGTTGCATTTGCTTATTTTTTTTTTTACTTAATGGCTTGGCTACGACTCCTTTAAGCCAAGTCTTATTTTTGATAACAAATTTCTTTAATTTTATGTATTTTCACGTATTTCTGTAATAAGTTATTTTTTTCTCTAGATCGTTCCAACAGTATTTTTACTGTATTTATATCACGCAGTATAACACTTTTTGTTTTTTAACAGATCACACAACTGGCGGCGGGCTTGCATATGCTTATATACAGTTACCAAAGACAACATTTTCATATCGTTGTTTTTGATTTTTGTAAATAACATCACAGATAACATAATATACTATACTAGGTAAGATTATGGTTGGGGATTTTTTAAAAATAAGAAAATGCGACTGGTTTGAGCCATCAGCCAAGATTACTGATTATTGTGTGCCGCGATTTTCAGAAGCTTCAGAGTTCGGGCAGGTAAGTTTGTTTAATTGTACAGTATTTAGATAGCTACATACCCACTTTATAAATATCTATCAAGTATTGTTATTGTTAAATGTTATTTTAACATATATATATAACATGCAAAGTTAATACGTATCTTATTGTTAATTTCAGATAAGTATGTAGATACATACAATAGAAAGTTAAAAGTACTTGTATTTCGAATTTCAATTGTCACATTTTGCAAAACATATTTTAATGAATTCGTGTAAATTACCTACAAAAAACCTGACTTTTATTATACCCTACAAAAATTCTGTTAATGAATGTTTGTTATATAAAATATGTAGGTAGGTAATAGATAATAATTTATTTTCATATAAAAGGGTAATATAATGTGTGTTAAAAGTAGTTCTTTTTTATTAATTATAATACAGTTATACAGATAAATAATTTAAATAAATCTTAAAAGCATATTATATAGAAAAAAGTGTTTTAATTATGTTTGGACTAAAAAAAGCATGGATTTTTGCAACAATCATTGAGATCTTTTGAAATCTATAGAATCTTTCTTGTAAGTATGTATAATATAAGACTGCCTCCTTGGTACAGTGGTTGAGGCGTGAGTGTAGAACCGTGGGGTCCTGAGAAGCAACCCAGTGGGGATGCATAAAAATGTCTCAGTGTGGCAGGACACAGAAGCCCGATCCTGATGAATAACAGTGAAACAGATGTATATCATCTGCCCCATACCCCACTAGGGGATACGGGACTTCACTAATGGATAATATACATAATTAGTATATTAATCAGTTATCACTGTTTATACAAACTTGCTATTAAATGATATTCAGCAATTTAAGAGATTAATTTAAGTTCATTTGTTAATTGTGTATTCAGTAATGTACTAGTCAGCAGTAACAGATACATTTATAAACACTTAAGTTCTGGGTATCAGAGAGGAAGTTTATTTAAATAATTTTTTTGTCATTGCTTAAACAGAATCCTCCGAGGTGACAAGTGAATGTGTTGTGAGTTATTAGTGTGATATTTAAATTTATTTTCAAAGAAAAAAGTGAGCAGAATTTTATAAACTCCCATTTCAATACATGAAAACTGGCATGATATGTACTTATTAAAAAAAAAAGAATACTAATAAAAGAAAAATTAACTGAACATAACTTACATTACTTTTAAATGTATGTCCAATGTCCCACCACATGGGGATGGAAATGATAATATGATTATTATTATAAAATATTTTGTTCAGAAAAATTTCAGAATTTTTTTATTACATTTTCAACAGGTGAAGACAAAACAAGTCAACAATGGCACCAAATTTCAGTAAGAATGCTGTTCTGACAGGACTAGTGGATTATTATTGTTTAGTTTGTGAATTTCACTCGCAAAATGAGGACAATATTACAGAACATGTAGCAATGTTGACTCATAAGAATCACTTGGAAGATACATTCTATGATATTGAAGAAGAATGTATTAGAAAGGTGAGAACTATTTATTTATTATTAAGATACCACATAATACAAAGGGAACTTTGATGTTTAAATGAAACCTTAACAACCATCATCCTTATTGAATTTTTTGATAATCTACTAATATGACGAGATACTAACATGTCTGTCTGTATCTCTGTCTCTCTCTCTCTCTTTCTCTTAATGGTCAATGGACATAAAATAGGTTTTATCATAGAAATCCCACAAGAAGGGACGATAAACACTCGGGGACTGTATATTTTTTCTTTGGCTATGCGGGCAAAGCCGCGATCGGAAAGCTAATGGATAATAATTATTATTTATTAAGTATGCACCTAATGAAATTGAAAATGGAATCGGAATTCTTGTTCTTAAAAATTCACTGAAAAGTCGTAATTATTTAATCACTTATCTTTTATCATTCTTTTCCTTATGATATTATATTATTTATATGGGCTGCATCTATTTAGTTTTCTGTGTACCAGTAGACTCTACAGATCGGAATGGTCGTGGTTTAAATACTGCGGTGGGACGTAAATCGTAGTCCCTGTCGAGATTTATTATGATGGTTGAAACATTTTTTCATCTTTTATATTATAAATACGAAAGTAACTCTGTCGGTCTGTACGTCCTGTCCTATACCACTGACCGATTAGGATGGAATGTTGAACATAGCGATCAAAGATAGTTTGAGACCTGAGAAAGGACATAGGGTAAGTTTTATTCTGGAAATCACAAGACATCGCCAACTATGCTAGTTTTTCTAAGTCTGTGCAAGTAAAGGCCCGGGCGGATAGCTATTTTGTAATCAATGTCTCTTAATTAATGTCTCTAATAACCATATATATCTTTTAGTTTTATAATAATTTGGTATATATTGACGAATGTAATTATGTAATTACTTAATGATGCTCATTACGATGTTGATCGTCATTCTTTAATCAATAACCATAAACAAATACTTATTTTGAGAAAGATTTTTTTAAAGTTTTTTAAAAAAAATTATAAAAGCATTTCAATGCTATAAAACTAATAATTAAATTTAAAAATACTTATTTTGTTTATGTATAGCATTGAACTTTTTATAAATGTGAAATTTTTAAAGAAAAGAAAATATTCGATCACGTGGAGCCGAATTCGGGCAACTGAGCTGGTGGTTCGCCTGATGGTAAACTATCACCAAGGCCCATGAACGTTTGCAGAGAAAAAGCCTCTGCGAATTCGCTGCATGTTTTAAGGGGAATGGGATAAGGAAAGGATTGATGATTCGAAATGAGGAAAAGTAAAATGTAAGGAAATACATGCTTCTATTTCACGCCGATTTTCTGTGGGGGTGTATTCCTCTGGCCCAATTTGAGCCGAAGCTCAACTCCCACATAAGAGATACCTTCATATACCTTTGCCGTATTTTGGGTGTCCCTTAAGGCTCATAAAACTGAATGAGTAGACGCAGTAGTTGCCACAGTACGGCGAATGACGCGGGTTCTAATCCCGCTTCGTGATTGAATTCTCTTTTCTATATTTTATTATTTAAAAAATATGTGTTTATTATTATTAGTATTTATATTGCGTATGTGTTTGAAATCCATGAAATAAACACAAGAAAAGCCGCGGGTGAAATTTGTTTCATTGTGTATTTTAGTATTAACTATTTATGCCACTTCCTTTTAGAAGTCACTTGACGACGCAGTTTCTCTCGCGGAATTTTTGTAATTTTTCATTGATGATTCGTTCCTTTTGGTAGAAGCGTGATCAAGAATAGATAATAAAACCATTTCACCAGAGTTCCCGAGAAAAGCGTGCTCAAGTCAAGTATTAGTATTAATATAGTATTAGTATTAATATATGATGTATAAGTATGCATATGATACTTACTAAAATAATTGTTTACAGATAAAGCAATGGTACTTTTGTGAGTTTTGCAACCAATTAATAAAAACGAAAGCAAAATTACGATTGCATATTGCTGAAAAGTTACACGTTGTAAACAAGTTTCGTCAGTCTCTGCTACGGTGTGATGGTGTCGTCATAGCCTTTGGTGTTATAGCCATTAGTAATAGTTCATGGAACGGCTTATGTGGAGGCACATGTCTTATTTGCAACTGTGAATATACAGATGAAAAGGAACATTTAGACACACCCATGCATAGCATCAATTTAATCCAGAATAATATTGAAAGCAACAATCAAAATCATATCTATCGTTTGGTAGGAAAGTTGTTATATTATTGTTTTCTGATTTAATTGAAATATAAAATGAATGTTTTTAAATGTTTAAGTTTCAGATCGTTCAATAACTAACACTTCTTTTTTTCAGATTGATGCTACGTCTTTTCATTGTTTGACATGCAATACTCTGGAGTCGATAACATCTCTTGGTTCACATTTTACGGTTGATTCTCATACAGATTTCCTTGAAAAATGTAGACAAAGAGCTAAAAGTTTCCTTAATACTATGGCTGTTAACAAAATTTCACCTGCAGAGATTTCACCAAAACATGATGAATTGAAAAGACAGGGTTCAACATCAAACATTAAGTTTAATGAAAATAGTTCAACATTAAACATTGAAATTAATGAAAAGAGTTCATTAGAAAATACTGAATTTAATGCAATCACTCCAACAGAAAACCTTGAATCCAATGCAATGAGTTCACCAGAAAACATTGAATTGAATGCAATGAGTTCACAAGAAAACATTGAATTGAATGCAATGAGTTCACAAGAAAACATTGAATTGAATGCAATGAGTACATCAGAAAACATTGAATTGAATGCAATGAGTTCATCAGAAAACATTGAATTGAATGCAAGGAGTTCACCAGAAAATGTTGAAATGAATGCACCGAATGTTGAAACGAATGCACCGACTTCAACAGAAAACATTGAATTGAATGAACAGAGTTTAACAGAAAATATTGAAAAAGAGATAAATATAAATCAAATCAAGGAAGGGAATGTCAACAAAGAAAGTTCGCGGCCAAAAAGAAAAACTGCAAAAAATGCAAATATTAATCAAAATCAAAAAAATAATGTCGAACACCGTAAAATATCAGAACGTGAAGAAACAGTATGTAAAATATTAAACGCGGAAAATTATATAGTTCCGTTCGAAAATGGGAAAATGATGTGTATCTTATGTGAATGGGCAATGGAGCCATGTCATGTTACAGGTCATGTTACCAGTACCCATCATGAAAACATCCTTAAACTTCACAAGGTACGTATCCAGAAATTAAATCAGACTCCACAGTTCCTCAATAAATCAAACGAAAGAAACGAAAACAACTCAAATGTTGACTGTAATAAGACTCTTAAAGACATATCCGACGATCCTAAAATTTTGGAGTCAATAGAGTATTTACAAAATAACAGTATTGAAGTTAACTTTGAAACAAATAGCGTTATGTGCAAGAAATGCTCCAAATCAATTGATTTTAATTTGAAATCCATTCAAATGCACATAAATGAGCACAAACCCGCCAGTAGTGCAGAGAGGATAAAGAAAGAACCTGAGAACTTGTTAAAAGCTGAAAAAGTTGCGAAAGATGTTCCATCGCCACAAAAAACTGCAAATACTAAGCATTTTAGTAGTCCTGTATCTCTTAAACAGAAACGTACGGAAAGTTCACCGAGTCAAGATGACTTAGAAAATTTTGCAAAGGAAAATAAGCTAAAATATAAGCCTGGGTCTAAAGACGTATTCTGTGAACAGTGCGGAACTAGAGTGCCACTATCTATGAAAAACATGAAGGAACACATAAATGGGAGTGCACATAAATCGCGCAATGAATTATCAACGAAAGTTAAAAACGCAAAAGTTGAAACAATCCAGATACATTGTTTTGTTAAAGATATGACGGCAGTGCATACAGAGCACCAAATGGATTTTGTTCTAAACGGAGAATTTTGTATAACATTTACCAGCATGCTTTTAATCAGAAGATGTGAAAATTCACACTCCCTTCGATGTTTAGTATGTTTGGAATTGTTAAACACATCAAACCCTTTTGTGAATATGGAATTTTTGATGAATCACTCACAGAGGCACCTAGACATGTTGGACAAAATAGCTGTGGTGACAAATATACCTTCGGAGTTCATTCGAGTGGTAGAGGTAATGTGTATTTTTTATTTTATTACCTTCATACAGCATTTAAGTAATATATAACCTTTCTAACTACGCGAGATCTATGCGACTGTTGATCAATGAAGAGAGCATCAAAAAAACATTAAATTTCCACCTCCGCCTTCCAATTTATCTATAGATCTTGATAGTGTTGGAGATGATATTTTTCCTGTGAACATAAGGCTATGAAAGTCAATCTACCTATGCCCGTGAAGTAGACAATAGACATGGGCTAGCGAAATTCCATATTTTATTAATTTATTCTATTATATTTCAGACACAATCCAATTGTTACCACTGCGGCTATTGTAATAATGTTTATTCTTGGGAAAAATTAAATGAGCACTTTCAAACAAACAATCACAAAGAAAACAAAAATTTCGCCAAGTATCGATTGGAGCAATACCTACCAGATATTGTACTCAACAGACGTAGAGAGCGACATGAACAATTTCTCATGGAATGCCTTCTGAAATCTTTCATATCTAATATGCGTTAAGACCTTAAAATTATCTTCTTCAAGTGTCATTGCATAAATATTGTTTTTGTATAATTTTTTTCTTAATTTCTCGAATTTTATAAAATGTCAATCAATTAATTGCTTTTTAACTTCTCAAAAATAGGTTTCTTTTTTTATAATAGCTATTAGCTAGCTTTTTTGATCTTTTATTATTATGTTTTCATTTTTCAAATATTATTAATTTGGTACTTCTTTATTCGTTTTCAGGTGCTTTACTCAATTACCTTATTTGACTACTTTAATAATAATCGCATTAGTTTGATAAGAGTATGTTAAATTTAAGTCTTAATCTACAACTAAAGACTATAAAGTATTAGTCTTGATTCGTTCTTTTTTTAGTATCTATCCTTTGTAAAAGGTTCATATATTCTCTAGTTTGTATACGTGATAAATTGTGATAATTATGGCGAAGTATAAATAAATGTGTTTATTTTTTTGAATTAATTGAAGTTCATATCGATTACTCAAATAATAAAGATTCGATACGTTTATTGAAAGTATCGATATTTTGGTTAAATTAAATATTTTCAGTTAAATACTTTTTGTAAACTTTAAATAACATGAATATATTCAATAAAATATTTTTAAATATACTTAATGTTTTTTATTGTAAAGTTGCAATTGTTATTATTGATATTCTATAATGCGGGAGTCGAGCACGCTTCCTCGCGAATTGGACCAGCTCTGAAGAAGGTTAGGGGGGAGCCGAAGGCCCGTTTGCTTTTTCTCACCCGTCCCGGTCCATTTCTTTTTCGTCGTCAATCCTCTCCTTATCCCTTACCCCTTAAAAGATGATAGCAATATTAGCTATATCTGTATGTTTATATGGGACTGACCTTAAACCTCGATTTTAAACCACTTAAACGGACAGATTTGATTCACACTTTTTACACTTGTCAAGGATCGGCGACAATACAATAATTTGATGAGTTTTCTTACATATACTCTGTATAAGGGCAACTTAAACAATATTTTAATTGATTCTATCATTAAAGAGTGTTTTTTTTTAATCTATATAATAATAATAAACAAAAATTTATTTGTTTGAAATATTATAATACAGACTTTGGCACTGGTTAATAATAATATAGTTCAGATAATTCGCCAAACAATGGCATACAAATTTTGTATTAACATAATTACGTCATCATACTTTGATTATGCTGCACTTACTGGCTACTGCAGCTTCATCGATCATTCGTTTAGTTTTATTATAATCGATGTTCGGTTAGAAATAGTTAATTTGCTATAATTGAAAAAGTAGAAATAGACATGATCATTACTATTCCAAGTTACAGTTTCTACATCGTAGTAAGTACAACGTGTCTGCTATTTTAATATAAAAGTATATAAACTATTAAAGACATCTCATATTTTTCCGCAACTTCATCGTTTGGCGGGTCTAAACTCTAAACGCGTCACGTGATCCCATTACAGACAACAGCCAAAAGATGTCGCTATATGCTTGTCTGTATAGAAATCAGACTGTATCGGCGCCAGGGTCGACAAAAATAAATAATATTGTTTGTTTACGTCCATATTGCTGCAAACGGCAGATTGTTCAACCCGTTCGCGTTGATAGCGCGTTTCGTGTGGATTCAATTATTTCCCGCGCTTTTATGACGTGTGATATCTGACAATATATCTGTGGTTATTGTTTATGTATTATCTAAGATTTTAATTTGGAACTTTATTGATGCAAACTGAGTACTTAATAGTTTAAATTGGTAAGTACACACACATTTTCATAAATAAATATTTATAAAATTGTGCAGTTTAAAACATACAAACTTCCAAATTTTACTAGAAGTAGCTTACACTATTTGATTGACCTATCCTATGCCTGCTATTTATTACAAAAATATTTTTTAATTATAAAGAGACATTTCAAGATTTCTACAAATTAATAATTGTTCTTATTAGATGTATATTATGTACATACTTATATATTTATATTTTTATCTATTAAAATTAGGCCAATGAAATATAAGTGCAGTGCCACTGGCCACGGGCAGTGGTTTTTATTCTCAATATCTATAGATAATTTTTATTCTCCCTATCCATAAATAATTGCTATATTATGAACAAAGTGTTCTTATGTTTAAAATATTTTATAGTTTCTCATTGACGAGTAAAAACTAGCAGCTTACCTTGGTCCTTGCTGTAAGGTCATTTTTGCCTACCTTGTTAAAAAGGTTACTTGTGTTTACAAATTTATCACGTGTGGTTTATAGATTGTTACTGCTACTCTAGAATATATAATATGTGTTGCATATTATATTGACTATTAAGATATTATATAAATTTAGGATCGTAAGCATACAGCGTTCTACAATAAAAAAAAACAAGTAGAAAATGTTCTATTGTTCTTATCGCCATGATAGAAGAAATCGATAGCACAGATAATATAGTACTACTATTATACTAGTCTATAGCAAGTACATTTACTTACTCTGTGGTCTATAGATATAAGTATCATCGAGCTACGTGGAGACCGAGATAATATACATACAAGAGGATCCACTGCAATTCTTTATAAAATTATAATAATATTACTTATATTCATAGCGACACATTGTAGCTTTTGCCCGCGGCTTCTCACGCGTTAAATTCAGAGCAGAATAATAGATGTTACTATACATATAAACTTCCTCTTGAATCACTGTCTCTTAAAAAAAACATCAAAATCCGTTGCGTAGTTTTAAATATTTTAAGCATACATAGCATCGGTGTAGCTATATACTAATATTATAAAGCTGAACAGTTTGTTTGATTGTTTGAACGCACTAATCTCAGGAACTACTGTTCCGATTTGAAAAATTATATCAGTGTCAGATAGTTTATGGATAAAGCTAATACGGAACCGTATGGACCTGTATAAAAATCAATTAACAAGCAACTATCGAATTATATTGTCACTGTTAACATACAAGAAGCGAAGTACTAACTCTGTAAATGGAGTCAAGGTTCGCAAACAACTGACAGTCGGTCAGCGCTATTGTCCTTCGATTGTTCTATCGTTATATTTTGCTTATATTTACGTTGCTTATATTACGCTGCTTTCTTCGTCAGCGACACGTATTCTGATAAGAATATGTCACTACTTTAAAATATAATAATCTTCGTCCATCCGTCAGAAGTAATAATTCATTTGTTATATTAGTATGTTATCGGAAGTAACTGGCCTAGCTGTCTTTCCAGTAAAAACATTTGAAAACTTGACCAATTCTGCCATATGCCATATAATGGTACCTAAGGTACGTAAGGGGTAATCCATTAATTACGTGAGGTGTTGTTCAATTTTTGACCCTGGGTAGAGCCCCGCGATTTCGTGACATAGATTCAACCCGTACACATTTGTGTACGGTTTACATATATATTAGGAGTACTAAATTTAAATTTTGACATTTTACTAAATTTCTAACGGCAAAAAATTGTTGATATTCTCCGAGATCCCCATTCTTAACGTGATTTTAAATTTAACTCGACCCCCTTCCTACATTAAATTCCTCACGCTATTATTGGATGCCCCCTAATGTATCGCTAGCCTTAATAAAACATATAACCTACTTATTCACAAGCTATGGATAGTTCGATCAAATTGCTTTATAACAATCGCAGGAATCATGGTCAATTGATTTTCTTCAACAATAGTAAACAGTACATGATTTTACAAAGTAGTATTTTTACCAACAACAAAATATATGTATGATTGATATTGTTTTATTTATTGTTACGCGTAATACTAGAAGTAGAAAGCATAGGCAAGTTCCTAGAGTAATGTCCGAACAATAGTTAGCTAAATGAGCAATAAGAAAATATGACGACGATCCTAATCCAACCGAAGACAAATCCAAGAAACAAATAATCAAGATCCATTTAGCCGTTCTTTAGTTATAAATGGTGTAATTAATCGACTTTCATTTGTGTATCTAACGTTCAAAGGCCGATAACGCTTGAGCGAAATAATACCTCACACTAATTTACGGTCACAGTAAAAATTCATTAGAGCCACAACACGAACGCGGTCTGGCTCTATAAAAACGTCGTGGCAATGAAGATATGCCATGACGCGTTAACATTACTTGGTTACCATAATGCCGGTCACGCACAATCGTACGAATACGTAAACTTACTTAAATACACTTACTTTTCAATTAAAAAGAAAGCAAGAAAGAATTTAGTAATAAAATATTGGACACGAATCATATTAGTCATCGGTACATTACATGTAATGTGTTATTTAAACATTTTTTCAACACTTCATGTAATGCTGAGAACGCGTCGTGGCATTCTATTATTGCCTGAACGCGTTGTGAGCGCTTTCGTTAGAGCCACAACACGAACTTCGTCTCTTTTACCATTTATGTGTTTTTTTTTTGGTTCAATAAGTGTAGCCCGTCATTGAGCGCAACATTAATATAGCGTATCATATAAAGACTTAGGAATTAGCTAGGATGGTAATCAGATAAAGTTTAAGTGCAATTTTCGAGATGTCCGACTGTATTTAATTAACTTCATTATATCTATATTTAATTGGCGTCAGCATTATATTATAGCTAGAAAGAAAGAAAGAAAAAATATTTATTTGACGGAAAAGACATGACACCTTTAACAATAACAAAAAAAATATGTATATGTATAAATCTATATCAAGTTCCATATCGTTGCCGTATAGGATTTAATTCAGCGTGTGCTAGGAGAGCTCCAAGCGCTGGTTTTCAATTAGACCCCTAAAAAGTTCTGACCGCCTCCTTGGTACAGTGGTTTAACGCGTGAGCGTAGAACCCTAGGTCCTGGGTTCCATTCCCGGTAGAGACGCATAAAAAAGAATGTCTCGGTCTAGCAGGACACAGAAGGCTGATCACCTACTTGTCCGTAAAGAAAATCGATCAGTGAAACAGATGTACATCATCTGCCCCTTACCCCACTAGGGGACACGGGACTTCACTTTTCCTAAAAAGTTCTGGTAGTATCGAAGTTCGGCGGTCCGTCCCTGGTAAATTTATGGCTTATATCCACAGATTACTATATAGAAAAACTTAAAAAAAACTTAAAAAAAAAACTTAAAAAAAACACCGAACAGCATGGATAAATTCCTATTTCTCTCGGTCACGCCATCACGCATGAATGGCAGGACCGATTTCAATAATTCTTTCACCATTAAAAAGCTGCAACTACACTGAGTGACGCTATGTATGAGTATACGCTATATATGTAAATACCACGGGTGAAACCGGGGCGAACAGCTAGTATACAGTATTAATTAAGTTATTGTTACGTATAAGGCGTTGATCTTTTATAAAATTAAAACTATTCGTGTGAATGCGACATTCAACGAATGATTCAGAAATAAATTGAACACGGGACTCATCAATTAATTTTTCGATGTGTTCAATACGCGGAATAACCACGCTGTATGATTCAGGCCGTCGTCGCCTGAAGTTGTGGGGGGGGGACACGTCCACGTCACTTTTGTGTGTGTGCGTGTGTGTGCTTGTGTATTGTGTCGTATGTCGTGTGTCAGAGGAACCGATGTTTATTTTTTTTATTGAGATTATGTCCGGAGTGTTCTCGAATTTGATGAAAATTGGTCAGATATGGCGGCCGGCACAAAATGTCGGTTTCAATATTTTTCACAACTCCCTCAAAATGGGTATTAAATAAAAGGGCTATAAAAGGGAAAATACTATAAACTATAAACTACGACAAATTACAAATCCAAGATGGGCGCTAACCAATGGGAACCGCGAAGGACACGTGGACAGACAAGACCGGCTTCGCCTGTGGTACATATATAGCCTACAACCTTCCACAATAAATGGCCTATTTAACACTGAAAGAATTTTTCAAATCGTACCAGTAGTTCCTGAGATTAGTGCGTTCAAACAAACAAACGCTTCAGCTTTATAATATTGGTATAGAATATTGATTATAATCTGCCAACCCGCACTTGGCCAGCGTGGTGAACTATGGAATGAACCCTCATAGGAGGCCTGTGTCCCAGCAGTGGGAACGTGTATGGGCTGATGATGATGATGATTGATTATAAATCATCTGATCTGTTCTCAACACTTATAGCACAGTGTAACCTAAATCATAATAAGATGAATCGAACATCCTCATCAATGAGAATTAAAATCGATTAAATGAAGCACGTTTTTATTCACGTGCAAATCGAAATAACTGTGCGTCGTAAATTGATACTGCTTTGTTTCATACGAATTATTGACCATACACGAATGGTACATCTGTCTGGTGGGTTTTGAGACAAACATTGGGTTACACGAGTACATAATTCGATTGGTTTAATTAATTTGAGCCAAATTCAATCTGTGTTTTGAAAAAAACAATAGCTTTATGTGATTTTGCAGTGGTGCGTGACAGACTTCAAAATACTGTGGCGCTAATATAAAAAAAAAATCATTTCATTAGGTTTGCTTACCCTCTGGCTGCGAACTTCCATCTGTTATATCAATATCCTAATATAATATAAAATAATTACAGAGAATATTTCAATAAGTGTTTTCACAAATAAACTAACAACCTACCTTACAAATATCGAGAGCTGAAGATATTTTAACTACAAATAATTGTTTTTTTTTATATATGTAAAAAAATAATGTTTTTTATAAGATAAATAAAATATTTTCAACCGAATTTTATTGTGATATGGTGTGATGTATTCGTTTAGACATTAAAACGAGGCGTAAACAGTAAAAACAAACATTAAATTAATATATAATCAATACGATAATCCAATAATCTGATATATTTCTGCAACGTTTCCGCAACATAACGTGTCATGACTTTATAATCTCACTTTTCCTTAGTCTGTGGTCCTTCATATGTTTCCTTGTTGCAGCTGGTGGGATTTAGTTTTTTTTTATGTTACAGGCTATGTAAAGTTACTAGTATAATATTTTATTATCTGTGGAAAAGTTACGTTGTATACTCTTCAAAAGGGCAATACGAAAGTCTGGTAATTGCCAGACTTGTGAGAGCGAGCAAGACACAATCTGTTTTATATGTCAGAGCGATTATGGCTTATAAACTGAAGTCGCTTTAAAATACAACAAAATTGCTTGTTACCGTATGCCCTGCCTATTCTTTTGATATGTCATAGCTTATTGGACAGATAATTTGGTGATTCTGACAAATATTTGTCCCGGTCGTTGCCCCTCATAAACGAATAAACGATTTTGGCGAATAGGAAAATGATTCATTAGTATCTAATTCTAACGAACATCGTTTGTTTTCTGTTGTTTTCTGAATAAATACAATAATTCCTAAATTTTTACTGTGTTATTTAGTTCAAGAATAAGTTAAAATATACAACTATGATTAGAAAAACACTTTTTTCCACAAAAACGTGTTGGTATAGGACCTAGAAATTAAAATACAACGTTTATCACATAACATATATCTAGTACAGGATTGAACCTACATACTAACTCAATCAATCAACCCAATAAATCACGGCCTTTATCTACTGCGCCATCCAGGTCATTCAACTAATCTTTTAATAAATATTATCAAAATGTGATATTATTTGTCAACTCAGTTGTGTTTATTTTTACAAATGTAGGTCATGATCGACGAGTAGGTATGTATCGCATACTGTCATAAATTTTTATCAGCAATAAGGAAGCGATTATAGGTATGTGAGACATTGTTTTATTTTCATATTAATTTAAAACGAAATATAATACACGACTGCGGAAATTTGATAGTAACTATTTACTATTTACTGACATGTAAAAAAGTGTCCCGTGTCCCCTTGTGGGGTATGGGACAGATGATGTACATCTGTTTTACTGATCGATTTTTTTTACGGACAAGTAGGTGATCAGCCTTCTGTGTCCTCAGACCGAGATATTATTTTTTGTGCGTCCCCACCGGGAATTGAACCAGGTCCCCTCGGTTCTCCGCTCACGCGTTAACCACTGTACCAAGGAGGCGGTCAGACCAATATGTGGTATATAATAAATTTTCACTCCAGACCTAACCGAAAACTTTTATTCCACTACCAAAGTCAAAATACTTTATTTAATGTTGTAAACATGTACTCGGTTTACGACGGCTATCTGATGATAAGTCTCATGAGTATAGGTCCATCCGTTTCGAAGATAGGGGAGATAATAAACCTTCATATAAAATAAAGAATTAATTTAATAATATTCTTAATTTGTGCAATCAACACATGTCTGGTCCAGACTTTCTCATACCTAATTCTGAGGTCATACGACAAGACGTGGTGTAATTAAACAATGACTTAGGTCTTAAGTCTAAGTACTGGAAAACCGGTCACACGTGTGACCTAGCTCTAACCTCGCTTAGGATCATTTTTATCTGTGAGAGAAAAATTAATAGTGGCATACTATCTTTATATAATACACTATTTTTTAGTTTGGATGTGAGTAAAATATCTATGTGCTCATAACTAGCTGTTTGTCCCGGCTTCGCCCGTGGTACATACAAGTATATAGCCTGAGCCACTCAGTGAAGTTACAGCTTGCAGCGTGTTTTAGTAGTAATTGTAGTTCGTTTTGTTCTATAAAAATGTCATAGCAACACCGCTGTTACAACCATAGATAATCTGAGGTATTATTTATTATCTGTGGCCACAGATAAACACAGGTCACAGTATAATATATAAAGTAGCCATACCCATATCCGGTAAGAGCTTCAGTTAATAGAGATATGCTATAGTGTATAGAATATAGAAGATATACATATTCCCATGGCTAATCGAGTCAACCCACTCGCTTCATGTAACATTAATCGATATCGCACACGTCATTCGATAAATTAAAAATTGTTTTTTAATTATACTTCGCTTAATGACTTAATTATATTCGCGTGTGTTTCAAAACTATCAAGGTTCATTATCTATGTGATTAACAATATTTTAAATAATTAGGATATATCTATTACAGTTGCATTGAATAAGTTATAATGTCGGATTAGTAAACACAAGCTGTGCGCCGCGGCTTCGCCCGTGTTCATTAATAGCACTATGGAGCATGTACAAACGGTGAAAGAATTTTCGAAAGCGGTCCATTAGTTCCTGAGATTAGCGTTAGAGGGTTCAATCAAACATATATTTAATATATATTATAGAATAGGAAGGATAGTTTTATATTATCTGTGGTATTGGTTATCATATAAAAACATTATTCTATTGATAAATTATTTATTATAGAATTCTTTTTAATACGAGACATACAGAAAATGTAAATGATGAAAAAATATAATAAGATTAATGATATTGAAATACGATATTATCAAAATATGTAAATGATGGTTAGCAACAATGACGTAGGAGATGAACTCATAATTAAAGAATTTTATTTAAATTTTGTCTTGTCACTACAAAAAATATGTTATTTATTAATTAATTCAAATTTAAAGTACATAAACAGCTTATTGTATACTAGCTTTGGCCCGCGACGTCAGCTGCTTTAAATGAGTATTTATGGGCACCGACATATTTTTCGTCGTGAGTTTTTTATCTGATAATAAATATCCAGTCATTTATCCAATCAAAAATTTATTGTTCAAAACGATTCAGCATTTCCTGGGGTCAGATTTTTGTCAGCTCTATCACATCTCTACATAATCTATACTAATAATGCGGAAGAGTTTGTTTTACGTGCATATCTCGAAACTACTGGTCCGATTTGAAAAATTGCACAGCTTGTTATACTTAGGTTGATATATATTAATAAAAATATGACAAATTTTATTCAATGGTATTGACTCTATAAGGTAATGTACCTTATTTTTAGCACCGTACAAAGAATAGACTTTTGTATTTTCGTATGTTTGTAACGTTTTCACACAAAAACTACTTAACCAATTACAATAATTCTATTACCATTAGAAAGCTGCATCTTCACTGAGTGACATAGGATATATGTAGCACAGGCGAAGCCGGGACGAACAGCTAGTCCATTATAAGTTATACCACAGATAACTAAGCGAATTGACGTAACGTCATTAGTTAACGACATGAACACAATATATATTATATATACGGTATTTAAATATGGCTTCATAAGTAGATATTATATAATAGATCTATTACTATCAGCAATTACTTTGAATTACTGCTACTTCGTCGCATACGTCTTATGTCCGTTCTTATAATGTAAAACCATTCACTTTCATAGCGAACTTACATTTTATGGAACCGATAAAATTGTTTACAACTAGCTGCTCGCCCCGGCTTCGACCGTGGTACATATATAGCCGACTAGCTGCGTACCGCGGTTTCACCCGCGTAAGTCAGTATCCCGTAAGAATATCGGGATAAAAGTTGCCTATATGTTATTCCAGTTGTCTAGCTGTCTACGTACCAAATTTCATTGCAATCGGTTCTGTAGGTTTTGCGTGAAAGAGTAACAAACACACGTACATCCTTACAAACTTTCGCATTTATAATATTAGTAGGATGAATTTTAGACATTTATCTTTAAAAAACTTGAATGTACAGATATAAATAATCTGGTTACTGTTCATTGTATCTATAGATGAAATTACGTCAAAATCCATTAGCGCTTAGACCCGAAGTAAATTGATGAGATTTCAGAATATGCCATGTTGTACCTCTCTCACAGAAAACGATAATTCGTAGGGTTTGATATATTTAGATAGGCACTATCTGTTCTAAGTGATAAAGAGCCTAACTACGCTCGTAAAATTTTTAATCGATACAATTACTAGTACGTCATAGTTGATAGAGGATCTTCTGTATTCTCTGATGAAAAGCAACAAGCAGCGCAAATAAACATTTGGAGAGGCTATATGCCTGTGCAAATCGATTGTTAACTGTGCAAAATAAGGGATATAGAAAGGATTGATGGAGGAAATGAAGGAAAGAGTTTAACTAGGGCAATACGAAATAAATGGGATTAATATTAGGTCAACTAAGCTGGTAGTCGCCTGATGGTAACATCCCACCAACATCCGTAGAAGCAATGCCTCAGCGAATACGCTGCCCGCTTTGAAGGGGTAAGGGATGAGGCGAAGATTGACGACTGGAAAGAAGGAATGCGTGGGTGAGGAAAAGGATACGAACATGCGGTTCCCCTACTCACAGCATGCTTTTATTTCTTGTCTGGAGGTGCTTCCCTACCCCGGTGCGAGCTGGCCCAATTCATGTTGTAGTGTGCTTAACTTTGTGCTTGTGCTTTGGAATCTGAAATATTCTTATTCTGTGATGCGGTATATTTTTAATCTGTGGCCGGGACAGTCAAGTGTGAGGCCACATTATGACGTGACCCTGCCGGTTTATGGCATCCTATTACAAAATTCCCAAGATAGCTCGCGTAATTGCAAGAAAGATGTGCTGATGAAAACCAATATAATATATAGGAGTTTTATTATATTTGTGATATGTTGTAGCTGTAATGAAGGATTAGCGCTGCTGTTTCAGTGAGAAATGAAGTCTGATGTAATAATAATATAATAAAGCGGGGACATAAAACATACATATTTTTAACAACAACAATAAATTTGAGTACACAGTAAAAAAATAATTTCGATGAATCAACTGATTATAACATTGTCTAAACGTATTGTTGATAAAACAAGCAACCATAATGCTGCGATTTGATATTTATAACACTAATATTTACTTTGAAATATTCGTCACGACATGCACCGTCAACCAATTCTTGCTAACTAAATCAGTGGACTGATTTGGATGAAATTACCCGCGAGAGGAAAGTTGTTATCCCAAAAATTGCTATAGAAGCGGAAATTAGGCGTTTGACATAAATATATTTAAAAAGAGAGCTTATTAGTATTTTCTTGTGTTTGATTTTACGCGAGTATTGTACATTTAGAAATTAAAAACTTTTTTAGAGATTTTAAAACGCGATTTATTCATTATATTATTAACCCGACGTTTCGAACAATTTAAAGCGAGCGTGGTCACGGGGAGACTGAGATGTTACATGTCTTGAAGGTCATACAAGAATATAATGAATGAATCGCGTTTAAAATCCGTTAAAAAGTTTTTAATTTCTAAGAGAGCTTACTACCTCCGAAAGCCGGAAAAAGCTCCAAAAAAGCTATAAAGCTTTGAGATTGATCATGGGCAGTGGCTTTACCCCATGTGATCCACTAGCTCGGTTGCCTGCTCCGCTATAAAAAAATAATAACTATGCGGCGCATACCATGGGGCTGTTTTCATTCTTTTGACTGTATTTGTTTTATATGATATAGGTATTATTATTGTTTTTATCCGCGTTTCATTATTGCCTTATTTTTGCTTACCCATTTTTATTATCCCGTATTGTTAGGGTTGCCTGGTAGAGATCGCTACCTAGCGATAAGGCTATTTAATTTGATGGCTATTTTATTTTAATTTGCTATTTAATTTGAGATTTGTACGCCTGTTTATTTTTTGTTTTTTTCATTCATTCATTCATTCATAAATATAGGTACTATAGTACTAAGGTATTAAGTAATATCCTACTAATATTATAAATGCGAAAGTTTGTAAGGATGTGTGTGTGGTTGTTGCCCTTTCACGCAAAAACTACTGAACCGATTGCAATGAAATTTGGTACGTACATAGCTGGACTTCTGGAATAACATAAAGGCTACTATTTATCCCGATATTCCTACAGGATACGGACTTACGCGGGTGAAACCGCGGGGCGCAGCAAGTATACTATACACTAGCCCTACATCGGATTAATCGTGGGAACTCCGAGCAGATGTTGAGATCACCTGGTTTAACGACCAATGACCTGAGTCTGCAGATGCTCGCTTCTGTCTGTCTGCTACGTTACTTACATTTAAACAATTACATAGTCAAAAGAAATATAGACAGACCCGGGGAGAGTTAGGTAGATAGTTTTCGACTTTATATTAGTATAGATTAGTAGGGATAATGTCAAAAGTATGTTTAATATAAGGTTGGCATAAAATTTTCAATATTATAAAATACGTATTATATACGTAATAATTTGAACGTATGATCAATTTCAGCATATAATAATACACGAGAGAAGAATAAGCTAAAAAAATATTTTCATTCGAGTAACATGCCAAATGCCGTTTTAGATTGAAAACAAATACAATAAACTAATTTATTTTAGAAATTATAGACTTTTAAACGGATTTTAATTTCTTTTTTTTTATGTCATAGTCACCAATGGAGCTGGTGGGTCGCCTGATGGTAAGCGCTACCACCGCCCATGAACATTTGGAGAAGCGTAAGGTCAATAACAGAACTTTCGCCTCTACAAATGGATTGCCGACTTTAATTGGGAAGGGATCAGGAAAGGATTTATGGGAGGAATAAAGGAAGGGACTAGGAAGGAAAAGGATATGGGCCTCCGGCTCCCCCCCTCACCGTACGAAACACAATAGCAAACTATTGTTTCACGCCGGTTCTAAATTTATAATACTCGCGTAAAATCAAACACAAGAAAATCTAATTTATTTTAGTTTATTTTATACGAAGGAACGCAGAGTCACCCACACAATGGTCGAGCGCTTCAATCAGGTCCATGGTCTCCTGGTGGCAGGTTTCCGCCGTATACGACTTCGACGCGATTCTCTCTTCACAAGCCTTCAGTGTTGTTAATATCTTCTGTACGTGATGGTCCTCTGAAAGATGGATCCTTATAACTACCACCTTGAAATTTTTATTTACATTTCTATCACAGATAACACAAAACCGTACTAGATCTTTAAAAAGTGTGATCAAATTGCCCCTATGTCCTATTAAGGAAAAAAGAAAGAAAGAAAGAAAGATAGATAGAAAGAAGGAAAGAAAGAAAACACTTTATTGTTTCAGCTATACAATAAGAAAACAATAGAGGACACTTATGTCGATACTAAAAGATATAATGTGTTAGCCGTGTTCCATGAATAAGGTATTTAACCACAGTAAAAATATCCTATGGCCATCGCTGATAAAGTCGGCTTCTAACGATCTTTTTCTTCAATCGCTCCAGCAGTTTCGGAGCTTATTCAACACAATCAAACAAATCATCAAATCTTCCCTGTATAACAATAGTAGATATGTAGATTTAAGGATTATCATTTTACACTAAGTATCTAATACAAATAAAACGATTTTTTAACATTGCTAGTAGACTAGCAGTTCGCCCCGGCTCCGTCCGTGGTACATATATTATAGCTAACTCAATGAAACTCAGTGAAGATGTAGCTTGTTAATCGTGCAAGAATTTTTTTTAATCGGTCCAGCAGTTTTTGCGTGAAAACATTGCAAAGCATAAAAGTATCCTCTTAGTAACATTATATTAAATATGTAGTATCTCTTAGTAAATATGTTATGAGCGTTGTAAGTTAATTACTGTATTGTCAAGTTTAAAAAAATACATTTTGAACGTTCTGAAAATGAATTATCTACTTCTTCACTACATAGTATGAAGCAAATTCGCTTCCCGCGTCTGTACGTATGTATGCTTAGACCTTTAAAACTACACAACGGATTTTGATGGGATTTTTTTAACAGATAGAGTGATACTAGAGGAAGGTTTATTTATTATAATAACATATATTAAACTACTGCAAATTTAACGTGTGTGAAGCCGCCGGCAAAAGCTAGTCTAGTCATAGACTATCATTATGTTATCTGTGCCATAAACTTACTTTCCATACAAATGCCGCGTGCTTTGGTCAGTGGATCGGGCGAGTTCTGTAAAAATAAAGTATAAATGATTAATTATTATATTGATCACCTCCATAGTTCATAATATGGCCTATTTATCGTCTAATAATGTGACATAGCAGCCAGTAGCTAAATATAGTTTTTTATCTCATATTTGAATATAATTTTAACTGTATTTTCTTTTTTTTTATTTTTAAAACTACGGAGGCGCATAAAAAATGTTTCTATGCATATTTTTATATGTTATTTTGTATTGTGTGATATCCTTAAAATCTAAATATCATTATTAAGTAATGAAATTATACCTTATATATAAAGAGAACAGCGTTTGCCGGGTGCAGCTAGTATATGTATATATATATATATATTTAAGAAAAAACTGTTATTTCAATGTAAATTTTTAATACAAGTTTAATATTATATTTTGCATGCTATTTATTTCGTGGCATGACACAAACATGAGAAAAACTTACCACAGTATTTATATTTTAACAACCTGTGTACCATTTTTGCGCAAATAAACAATTACGAATTAAGAATTACTATGCAATTATCTTAGTAATAAGCAGAATTTTCACATAATGCTATGAATATTGACTATAAAAGTATTTTTAAGAACTCGTGCCCCAACTGAATCGTTGAACAACATTCTTAAAGATCGTTAACTCAACAATTAACAGCATTAGTTTCTTAGTAGGTACACAATTTAATCTACACTGAATTGCATAAAATCAGTTGGAATCGGTTCTCATTAGATGCTTCGTGGGAGTGACGCTAAGCAATTAGCTCTTATTAGATATATAATGTATTGTTTTTGTGTGTAGTTTATTTTTCTAGAATGTTCTTTACGAGTAGACACAACTTCGCATGCTTTTTGATTAATACGATACCTACGTACTAAATAGTTTGGAAGTTTTTAGCGAGTATGGTTTTCTTTATTTCATACATTGGATAAGACACTGTAAAAGATAGCTTTTTTATTCTGATTTTCGTTGTTCTTTTTTCTTAGAAAAACTATCGAAACATACTTTTAGACCTGTAATTTTAATACCGTTGATTGTATTTTATATATTCTGGCCAGTGGCATATAATGGCCTAAAGAGCTAAATTGCACATAGGTACGTTTTAGTACTAGTATAGTATTATCACAGATAATGTATTATGTTATCTATGGTAGGTGGATTTTTTAATCTGATTTTATTTTACTTTTTTTTAGAATTCCATACGTCATTTGGAAAATTGATAAAAGAGTAATCAATAAAATAAAATAGAGATACTTTTCAAATTGCTAGCTGCGATACAGTAAAAGCTTTAGTATTAGAGCTTTGTGTTTATCATACATTTTACCAGATAACAATGGATCGATGCACATGAGGGTATGCTCAGGGACGCTTGGTATCAAGCAAGCATATTTCTGTATTCATATGTTGTAAAAAGCTATCTCCGAAGGGTTTGTTTAGCGAATAACTCATTTGAATGCCCTTGCGTTATAAATTAAAATCAGAACGCATAGAATTGTATTTTTTTTTTCCAACCGACTTTACAAAGAGGGGTTACCAATTTATATCGTTCAATTTGTATTGTTAAAAATATAAAGGAAAACTCGAATTTATATATGGAAACAATTCTCAATGAACTAGTTACTATGTTAAAAAACTTTACTTATTCTAATGACAATACCTTTTTTTAAATATGTATGAAAATTTATTAGACTAAAGTTTTCTTCAACGTTTTGAAATTACAGAAAACAATTATTTGGATATTTTCCCAATTAAGCCTGTACCGGATTGACCCCATATATGTACTTATATATCTATATAACTTAAACACAAATCTACATCCTGTTCACACAGACAGTCAGACATGAACCAAAATACAATCACAAATTTCATATTTGCGTAGCCATGTTTATATAGCAGTTAAATACGCCTCGTGTATAGCAAAATGTGTTGGATGTGTCGAAAAACCATGCTTTTAGCACTGTGATTTGTAGGTCTTCATACTGGTCACTCACATTTGTACTAATACGTTATTATAATAATTCACAAGTACGACATTTTTTTTTTGAACCCTCATAGGAGGCCTGTGTCCCAGCAGTGGGAACATATATATGGGCTGATGATGATAACGACATTTGCAAATATATTATTCAGTCTCTTATTTGCGTGTAAACATTCTAGAATGTACAAATGTTTGCGCTCATGTGTGAAGGACGGAGCAGAACAGAAATGTTTTGGCCTGTC
>NC_052130.1:2074977-2097770 GCF_012273895.1 Zerene cesonia | reverse complement strand
TTCTGGTTGTTGCCACATGACGGATTTCCTTACAATTTACTCGTATTCACAAATTCTAGACCAGTGACTGGTGATATAAAAACGCCAATTGAATTTTTTCAGACACGTCTGGTCTCAAGGTCTCATGTTTTTGCTTCTAGTCAAGGATGACAGAGCCAGCGCCGTTATTTTTAAAAACTTAAGCAGTATACGTTGAATTTTTTGCGTGAATACATCACAAACGTGCAAAAATACAAAAGTTCCCTCTATAATATTAGTGTAGATATGTGATCGACAATATATAAATTTAACGTCATGCTTTCAGATATGGTGACACAATGGCGACTACGACAATGGTAGTATCGCCGTTGGCAGCACCGTCGCCGCCAAAAAATAAACGTCGCCTTTTCGCTGAGGCCCGACAGAATAGCTTGCAAAAATTGAGCGTCATTTTCGATCATGGCAACAAAAATGGTGAGTATTATGTGTGTTATGTAGGTGTTATTTGTTTAATATCGACGTAAGGATAAAAAGAATCAGATAGCGTCGTGTAAACCATCACGCAATAGTTGTAGAATTTATAGGTTGTAAATATGACAAGTCGCAAGCTGATAGAGTTGAAAATTGTAAAGGACATGAAAAAAATATGGTAAAATAAACCAAATGAAAAATGAAGAGCACATAACCAAAATGTGAGGAAAAATAATTACCTCATCTGATGTGGGAGGAGAAAAACCGTCTTTTGCCCTTAAAACCACTCGGTATCATCAGCACATATATTATGTTCCCATTGCAGGAACATAGGAATCTTATGAGGGTTTAGGCCATAAACCATAATCCAAGACGCTGGCCAAGTGCGCGCACGCACATGTCACAAATGTTGTACTTTTCTTGTGAAGGAAAGAATCAAACCATTTGAATAAGGGCAAAATACGGTTTCCTCGATTTTTGGTAAAACCATGAGTTCAAAATAGTAAGTTTTTCGTTATTGAGTCAAAATGAGATGAAATACCACCACAACCACAACTACTTTCAAAGACTACTTACTTACATATTGTAATGGTGTGTCCATAAGTAGCGTATTAACAAAACGTGAAAAATTAATTCTTAATTATTTATTGCGATTCTCAGTTGAGATCGTAGGATGTTATAGAAATTGATAGATACGAAGCATATATTACAAAGGGTCATGAAAAAAGTTTTTAACAGTCAAGCTAAATTAGGGGGTCCTCTAACGGGTAACGGTACAGTGTAGGCTAAATAAAGGAAATGTAAGTGCTATAGGCCGCTTTCAAATGAAATATCTTAATCTTCATGTTGAACCCCCTAAGGGAGATGGCCCCTTGGCTGCGTCCATGCTTTTAACCTAATATTCAATGGAATATACTTAGGCGCGAAAATACTACATACCTCATCATAGTTCGGCATTTTTTAAGAAATAGGCCAATCCAAATATTTGCAACTTTTGAATAATATCTATTAAAGACAATGTCAGCCAATTGTTATATTTAGATATTAGTTATGCTTCACTGGATTGTCATTGAAAAAATAATAATATGTATGACTATCGAGAACCATGAAAACTGTGTCGTAATATTTTGGGGGGAAAGAGTTCAAACTAAAATAATATTATTATGAGAAGATTAAAGATGATTTATTATAAAAAAAAAGGAATAACAAACATATTAAACACTAAGGTATTCAATGCTAATGTTAATAATTATTGGCAACAACGCTACCTTACCACCATACTTTATAACCTCTGCCAGAAATCAAACCTAGACTTTTTCGCATGAACCCATAGATGGCGTGTAAATAGATTCAACCTTTAAACGAACTGCGTTATTTGCGCGGTTTTCATGACGGGCGCCCGTCACCAAGCTGTACATGACACTACCGTCCAAAATATTTATTACAATTGATTAATTAACATTACGATAATATTTAAAAACATTTTAAACATGATCACATACAGAAAAAAATATCCCTGTTCGATATATTTAAAACTTTAAAAATATCTGTTGACATAGAATATAGTATAATATGCATTTTTTAATAAAATCATATATTCGGATGATTTATGACTTTCTTAAAAAATCGTTAAACAGGTTAAAACTGTTATCTATGAAAGGTATAAGAATGCCTTATTAGTATTAGGCGTTTTTAAAATATTTTACTTTTCATCTTTCTGTATTAAACATCAATTCCTGACGTTTATTATAGAAAGATGCAAGAGATTTTATAATAATGCTCACAGACGAAGTATGTTATTACATTTTATAAGCAAACAATCATTAACAGCCCAATTGCCCGTTTTTTTAAAATGTGGTAGTAATGGTAGAAAATGCTAGTCTTCGCATGGCAACACTAAGCTCTGCAGTAATTATTGTATGTTTCTGAAAATTATAAGCGCCATTGCTTTTTCCCGATGTAATGTTGAAATGATTTTAATCGGTTTTAATCCGCAAATTTGTGTAATGTTTTAGCAATATACTAAAGTGATTGTGTACGAAAACTATCGAACTTCTTAAAGTTTTTGTGCTGGGCTTTGTCATGGCCGGTAAGTGCTGACTTTTAGCGCCCGATAGACAAGGGCGAAATCGGAGTCTGGAATCGCAATAAGTCGAAGATGTTTTATCGTTCGAACTCCGACGGTAAATGCAATGTTCTTGTACTTAGTGTGATTACTTTTTAGTGTTTACTATTGTATTCTATAGATTATCTTTGAGTGAGAAAGTGTTTGCTTAATGTTTAAACAGAATTTTTAACGTTTCTCGCCTTGATCTGCTATTGTACTAAAACTACAGTGAAAAGAAGGTTCTCGCAATGATTTTCGATTGAGTTTACGTGTATGTGTCGCATAATAATCCAATGTTGATAATTGTTTGTGTGACCAGATGATTACATTATGTTATTCGTTAAATGAAGGTCAAACGGCCGTCGTCAACAGATTTTTGCTGTAAGGAATAAAATCGTATAGTAGTTACGAATCAGTTCTTATTGAAATCGTGTGTAAAAGTGAATTCACAATTAAAATGAGGTTACAAGCAGGTGAGAGCAAAATGTTTTTTATATACCCTCTACGTTAAACCTGTTTTGATGGTTATTAAACGAAAATAGTAAGTCTGCTAAAAAAGTTGTTTGCAATGATGGTATATGTGGTTAAAATCATCTTCTTTTATTATTTTTAAAGAAGTTTTCCTTTCAAAATAAGGTTTTATTACATATATTATTGACAGATGGCTAGATCATAGTTTCAAGTAGCCAGTTCAATGTAAGGTCATCTAAATACATGATATACCATAGATGATATAAGTATACAGTCCAATATCAATTCATCTATACAATTAATGCTAGTTATATTATTTTCTATATTTATAAGATGAAATAGATAATGTTTTAAACTCATAAGCGGAGATAATAGTGTAAATGTAATATATTTATTTGTGGTACATAGCAATATAGTTTTTATAACCAATATTAAAACATTGACAAAGTAAAAAAAATCAATGAAATTATGATAGTCATATAGTAAATAGATACATAGTTCGTTGCAGTAAAAAAATAATTGAAAATGAAATGCCTTGTCTCATAGTGTCTTTTTCATTTGCTTGTTGATAATATTAAATTAAAATATATCATCACTTAAAACATGGAATAGTGTAAATGTACAGAAAATGTGAGAAATGAAAATGAAATAGTTATATAGATAATTTAGTTATGTATGATTTAAAATTGTAGTTTTTGAGAATGCTTAAATTTTTATACAAGTATACCATACTTTGATATTTTGTCGAGACATTGAGAACCTAGTGCAGTCTGTATATCTAGAAATTTCATTTTTAAATAAATATAATCTAGCTTATTAGCTTTGTTCTATTTTTGTACTTTTAAACATAAATAATTAAATAAGAAATTACTTAAAAGATACCACATGCAAATTGCAAAATTCTTTACAAATTTTTAAATTTTTGACTTAACAAAGATTGATAGAAAAATCTATATACAATTCAATTGTTAATAACTGATTGTACAAAACATAGTATAGGCATAGGAACTTTGAACATATATTCAACTAGCTTTTGGTCTTTGGTATCCTCTGCGTGACAAAAGGAAATTGCCAAGGGAATGAGATGTACAATTGTTGTGGTAAAAGCCTATACCATTCTAGCCTCCAAACTATCCCCAGAGTCTGTACATAAGAGTCATATGATAAAATTACTGCATTGTGATGTGAAAGAAAGAAAGAATCAAACACACTGACATTAACAAATGTTTGCATAGCTTTGCACTATCAAAGTGTTATGAAAAATATCATTATTTAAGGTTCTAGTGTATCTGTAGGTCATAAATGCGATCAATTCATGTATTAAGAAAGATTAACTTTAATTCAAACAATATACAAATCATATAATTACCACTAAGCCATATAAATCAAAAATATATAATGGATATTCCAAAGGAGTCTTAGATGTTTCTCTGTACAAGAACTTGATGTCTTAATGCTGGGGTAATCCCAGTGTGGGGAAAGTGCTGGTGCTAGACAACCTATCTTTTAGTATCCTAGTTTTTGTCTAACTGTCTTTATCTCACACTGGAATTACTCCTGCATTAAGATATTACAGCAAACTCCCTAGAGCAAAGTATGTCATATGACAGCCGTTTAATCATGTGATTTACAAACATTGCTGAATGGGTAAACAAATGTTTTGCATTGTAGATAATCTATAGTTTATATGTAAACTATGATGCTGATCTTGAAACTATGCCAAATTAGATATTTTTCCTTGTGACCTAGTAACAATTTCTTGATAATTCTTATCTTTGAGCTTCCTGTGCATACACACATGTTATTTTCTAGGTCTATTCTTAAAATTGTTAATTTGTGTGAAAAATATCTATTGTACTTCTTAATACTTACAAATATCATAATTAGTGGTTCCAGATAAATTAGCTACAAAGATAGTCAGAATGAGCATATTTACACATAGCTGTCTGCTCCTATGCATGCTTAGTATAAAACTATGCAACTCATTAGATGTATGATGATTATGATTATGATCAATTTATTGATTCAAGTGGAATGTTTATATAATAACCATATGGTTACTACCATTCTGTTTAAGCTTTATCCCCTTTGGCACATATAGCCTATAGCACTTGGGCATCACATCCAAGTTATCAATATACATATCCCAGTAGTTTTTGAGTAAAGTGTGTTAAAACAAACAAACTCTGTCTTTTAAACAGGATTCCAATGTATGAACCATAGCCAGAACCATAGTACTTTGTCCAATTTATTTGCACATACCCAAATTATACACTATTAGCTGTACCCCACGACATCACATGCATGGTAGCCGGGCTAACAGTATCCTATGTGCTAATCCAGATTACAATTTATCTCTGTACCAAATTTCATACAGATGCAATAGGTTGTTTTGCACACTACATCCATATATTGATTTATACATTTATACTTACAAACATTTGCATTTATAAAATTAGTAGGAATTAGAAAGTAGGATTATCAATGTCTTATTTTCCCCCACCCATGTTTATAATTTTTAATATTTATAATTTTTATATGCCCTATACTAGAATACATACATACACCCTTAATCTGTATTTTGTACGTTATACCACATAATATTGTTTCAACTTATTTCCTCTTTTTAGAGTCACAATGTTGTCTCAGTGTGTATCAATTTTTACTATTGTATTTTAAAGTGGTAAGATGTTGGAGTGATTTTTCGCTCTACATGCAAATATTTACATTGAATTAATTTTATTTCATTACACATTACTCGTATAGCTATATAATGAATGTAACTCAGTCAGTTTGGAGTAAAAGCAGTAAATACAAGATTTTTTTCTCTATTTTCTAATAATGATCATTTAAAAAAATGTTTTATGTTGTGTATGGTTATGAAATTTAGTATATGTAATAAATGGATTATTTAGATGACTTTATAATGCAAAATATTTTTTGGTAGTATACTTTCGTATGTAATTTATTCTACAATCTTTATGCTTTAAATCGTGTGACTTGCATGTGTATACATCACAAAACATATCATGTCAATTAAAATGTGGTTCCTTTTTCAATAACATCAAAATTAATATTTAACCCTAACTACTGTGCTCTACTCTAACAAAGTCTAGTCTACATTCTTACATCTAGTCTACAATCTGTTTTGCGTTTTATTAAACAATTATAAAATTGTACCATTCACTTGACGGTCACATAGCCATTTATATCATCATTGTCATACATATATACCTGAGTGCAGCATGACAATTGTTCGTGTCTATTCTACCTACTAAAGGACAAGCTCAAGTTTCATTACAGTTTTCATTCACAGCTATTGTATGACACTCTTGTTGGTAACCAGTTTACGAGTAGTCCACTTTGTGCCCTGAATTGCCTGCAACATCATGTCTTGTTTCAATATTTTAGACGAACATTAAAATGTGTGTAGTGTTAATTAGTTAAAATGTTGAATAGGAGAGAAGTGCCGTGGTATTCCAATAGGATATGGCTACAGGAACATATTTATCATTGGACGGATTATTCTTGTGATATACATTTCAGCAGGGCTTGTAGCTGTATGTATTATTGTTTACAATATTATTGACATCTTAGCATGGATCATTTTGCAACAACTTTTATTTGAAATAATTGTTTTTTTTTATAAATTAATTCTGTGATTTTATGTAATAACAATGTTAAGTTTGTTATATTATAATGGTAATTAGTATGTGGTCATAATAGAATTATGCCAAAGTCAAACCATGCACTCGGATAACAATTTTTTTTTTGTGATTTGAAATTTTCTCAATGTATTTCTTGTTTTTTATTACTCAAGAATGCTAGATGTTAGTGAGGTATGCATACTATACTTGTATTTTATTCAAAATCATTGCGTCAACTTTTATTTCTTCTATCCTTCTTCTGATTCTGTACAGTACATTGCATTTACAGAATATTTTTAGTTTGTATGTTTCTACTAATCTCTTAGAACTAATCGTGTTTTCCTAATCTTACTTATGGTTTTCTTGGTTGTTTGGTATGTTAGTTAGTTTTTATTAACAACTAGAATTGTGTGTCAGAAAGGTGGTATAAAAAGTATTGATATAATTTTCTCAAGTTTCCTAAAATAGATGTGTTAGAGTTGTTTTTAAAATATTCCTTTAGAATGCTGTTTTTATAAGTCAAAGAAAGTGCAGAGAAATAATATAATAAAGTAATATAAAATAGTTTTTTTTTGACTTGTTACTTATACTGGTCACATTTTTTACAAAGTTTTTGATAAATCAATTAGACCAAAGTCAAGGATCAAAAATATTAATTATTCATGCATTAATTGTATTCGCTTCTAATCCATATGGCTTCTTATTTAAAATAATGTGTAAATATTTTCATTGTCTTAGACATAATATATTAATATAGTAGTCTTAGATTTTGCAGAAGAACTTTGTTAATTTTTTATGTGCATTAGAAGGCAGAATAATTAAAGCAAACTTCCTTGCTCATTTTACTAGACAGCACTTTGAAGGGTTCACGTTTCGGTGTAAGAAGCCACTTGACATGGTATCTCTATAGCTATCTATACGAGTGCATATATTGTTTATGTCTGTATATGAAATAGATTTTTTGTAAATTTTCACTTCTGTGCTGTTGAATTATAGTTTTTTCCTTTTAGTGTTAGATTCTACTGTACATAATTAAATTTGATTTTAACATAGATGGTTTAGACTTGTCCATATAAAAAAATCATTTCCCCAAATAGGCCATTCATCAACTTACTCTTACAATGTACGAAAATCGTATTATTCAAAAGCACACACGTTTCCAGGCAATGGTGGCGAGACGACTTGGTGTTTCAGTCAGGTCAAAGGCACCCTAGAGGATGACGTCACCGAGGCGGATCTCATATCGTGCGTGGAGTTCAACCATGATGGGGAGCTGCTGGCCACCGGCGATAAGGGCGGACGAGTTGTTATATTTCAGGTAAAATACACATCTATGTATATTATAATACTGAAGTGATTTTTTTTCTATGTCACAGTCGGCAATGAAGCTGGTGGGATGCCTGATGGTAAGCGCTACCACCACCCATGAATATTTAGAGAAGCATAAGGTCCATTGCAGACCTTACGCCTCTACAAATGGATTGCCGACTTAAAATTGGGAAGAGATTAAGAAAGGATTGGCGAGAGGAATAAAGGAACGGACTGGGAAGAGGAAAGAAAAGGATATGGGCCTCCGGCTCCCCACTCACCGAACGAAACACAGCAGAATGCTATTTCGCGCCGGTCTTCTGTGGGGGTGTGGTACTTCCCCAGTTCGAGCTGGCCCAATTCGTGCGGAAGCGTGCTCGACTACCACATACAGATTTGATTGTATGTCTGATCGAAATAATCTACTAAAGTAATAGCTCAAAAAAAAAATAATAATAAACGATAAAATTTGTGTACAATAGTCCATGTATCGAGGATGGGATCACGTTTCGATCAATAGGAGAGAGTAGAATATTGTAAAAACGGTAAAATTGTTACTTTTATAGAAATCGATTTGCGCTTATAAATCTACACCAAATTTGTCACAAAAATCAAGTTTTGATTTGATTGTTGTGACTTATATGCTTCTTTCGTGCTGCAAATGGAGAAGCTATGATAAAGGTTATATTATATCCTTTTTCACCAAATACACATTGGGGTTAATGGCTAGGTAAAAGGCACTCTAGGATGACATGGCAGACCACATGTATGGACCTTTCCATATGACGTGAGGCGCCCAATATAGAGAAAATAAAAAGGAATTCATTTTAAAACTAATCTCAAATTTGATTTAACAATGAACACGAACTAAATATACAGTAATTACACATTAGTCTTAATATATCATACTGCATAAAACAATGCTGAAATATCGTAACTCCAGACTCTATCGAATTATATATAGTGACAGTCACTCTCATTCCCTAAGCAAGCAATTAGGGGATCATATATGCAAATGTTCTTTATTTTCCGTATACGAGTGCAAACATTCGTACGTTGCCCGAATGTATGCACGCAAGTGAGTGACGATTGACCCGGGTAACGGTAGCGAAAGTTACTGCAGCATCTATATCGATAATACTGGTTTCGCGAGCCGATGACGCAAGTCGAAATTATTGTGTTCAATTCGGTAGATGTTTGTCTGGTGAAGTTTTAAGGTTTCCGACTATGAGTCAAGTTTGTTTATATCTAAATTAATGATTATTATTTTTTTATTTATCGGGTACAGTAACGGCTTTTGTACTACATATACCGGATACCTACGTTTTTTTTGTTGTTTGTATTTAGCGTATAAGATAAGGAACGATAATTTCTTGACGATAAACATCATGCTAGCATATATCTTACTTTCGTTTACTTAACAACGGTATCACAATACACATATACTACACTAGCGGTCCGCCCCGGCTTCGCCCGTGGTACATATATAGCCTATAGCGTTCCTCAATAAATGGGCTATCTAACACTGAAAGAATTTTTCAAATCGCACCAGTAGTTCCTGAGATTAGCGCGTTCAAACAAACAAACAAACAATCAAACAAACAAACTCTTCAGCTTTATAATATTAGTATAGATAATACATTGTCTTTTTTCATTTTGCACGAATATAGTCAATATTTAAGAAATATCGTTAAAACGTGCTGCCTGCGTGTCGTTCAATACGTCGGTATTAACATTGTAAATAAAGAATTAATTCAAACAGTCTTAAATTTCTTCAAACGATAAATATGTCGTACAGATTAACGACCTTGTAAGTAATTAGTTTCAGTGTAAACGATGTACGCCTATTGTCATTTTATTGTGATTAAGTACAGACACAATGTAAACAGTTTTTTTATATCTTTTTAACAATCGCGGTAGACGCTTGCAGTATCAATGGCAGTTTGTAGTTTAAGAGGACTTCAATTATACGGTTCTTTGATGAGTAAAATTTGTGATGCTTTATTAAATACTAGCTGCGCCCCGCGGTTTCACCCGTGTAAGTCCGTATCCCGTAGAAATATCGGGATAAAAAGTTGCCTATATGTTATTCCAGTTCTCCAGCTGTCTACGTACCAAATTTCATTGCAATCGGTTCAGCAGTTTTTGCATGAAAGAGCAACAAACACACACATCCTTACAAACTTTCGCATTTATAATATTAGTAGGAAGGATGATTATTCTAGATACTGTAAAACAAATTACAATATTTAGTTGCCCATGGTTCATATATAGCCTATAGATATAGAACTCAGGGACCATATAACCATTGGTGAAATAATTTTTAAAATTAAAATAATGTGTGAACCACACAGGAAAAATATATATATACAAATAACATTGACTCGGACAAAGTCGCGGGTTTTAAGTTGAACAATTTAATGAAAGCCTGATTATACAATAATACCCTACGATGTAAGATAATATTATACCTTTAATGTTGATAAAGTAATAATATAGTCCATGAGAGGAGGCCCATATCCTTTGCCTTACCCTTCCCAGTCCTTTCCATTCCTCCCGCCAATCCTTTCTTAATCCCTTCCCAATTAAAGTGTACAATACATTTGTAGAGGCGTAAGGTCTACAATGGACGTTATGCCTCTAAATGTTCATGGGCGGTGATAGCGCTTACCATAAGGCGTTCCACCAGCTCCATTGCCGACTGTGACATAAAAAAAGAGAATAATAATAATGATAATATTCACATGCGTAAATTGTCAATTTTCAGAGGGACCCAGCGTCGAAGCAATGCGTACCCAAGAAAGGAGAGTACAACGTATACTCCACTTTCCAATCACACGAACCGGAGTTTGACTACCTCAAGTCGTTGGAGATTGAGGAGAAGATAAACAAAATAAGATGGCTCAAGCGGAAGAACCAGGCTCACTTTCTGTTATCCACTAACGATAAGACTATTAAACTATGGAAGGTTAGTTGTAACAGCATATTAGTTTATTTTAAAATTACATTTTTTGAATGGAATGGACCAACGAAAAAATGAACCTTTGGAATGGAATGGAATAGTCGCGGAACTACATTAGATGAAACTATGTTTAATAAAGCCCTAAAGTATATGCTACATTTATATAAAAAAAATAAAACAAATTTATAGTATTATGCTTCAGAAGATTTGTCAATTTGGTAGTGTGTTGATAACGGAATATTACAAATTTGATACATAAAAAAATATTAAAATGTCTTCCCTCTGAAAATTTCTGTAAAGGAGAGTTATTTTTAAACTTTTTTGTCAGTTCTTCAAGCAACATTGTTTAAAAAACAAGTCATTTATTTTATTGCGATGATAAAAATATATTTTTAGTAAATTGCGTATTCCTGAGCGTAACATGTACGTCCGCAATGTGCAGTATGCGTGCGAAACATTGCGAAAAAAAACACCCATCAAATTTGTTGCGTAATTTTAAAGATCTAACTATACAGACAGACGACGACAGACCATGTCAGACCGTTATACCCTGTATATATATCAATAGCTTGATAAATACCTATGCGTGCGGCATTTGAACTCTTATAGTTATGAGTTGTTGTATGTGGAGACATAAAAAAAAAGTTGTTTTTTGATGAATTATGTTTTTCTGTTTCAATAGTACTTTATTTGTAGTTGTTTCTATGAGATATCCTACTTGAATTGATTTTAATGGCAACAAATTGTGTTCAATTAGTTCGTTAGTCATTGAATAAAACTCTGGATCACATCTAAATGAGATTCATTCAATTCTAAATTTAGATATTCTGTAATAAAGATCATAATGACGTCAGAAATGAAATTATTAATAGATAGGGTATTAATATAATTCAAACGACTGTATTACCAAATCGAATAAACGTCTTTATTCACATTGACACGATTTTTAAGTTAAAAATAAATGTACCGACATGATGGTCGAGTCAAATGCAATTTATTGCTTTGTCATATTCACAAAAAAAAAATCTTTGTAACCCATGCGTCACTATACATGATGTAAATAAGATAAAATGTAAATTAGAGTAGTAGTAGTAGTACAGTAGTTGATGGCGTCATAGGCGATGCGCTGTGAAATTATTTTCGGGGACAAAGGATCAGTAAAATAGTATGTCGTGTATTTGTTGACGTCATTACATTACTTGTCAAGTAATCACATGACGTTATTAACACTTGATTAGACCTTTTTTGGTCTTTTTACGGTACGTGATTTTTGTATGATGCAATAGAGCGATGAAATGTAATATTGTCTTGTTATACGATATATCGATATTTTAGTAATCCTTTTTCCTGTATTTGTGATACAATTAAGTGTGTGAGTTTTTCAGAAATTGTTCTTCTTTCAACTCTCTTGTAAACAGACATAAATAAGATAGATAATGGCAATATATATTATATACTAGCTGCGCCCCGCGGTTTCACCCGCGTAAGTCCGTATCCCGTAGGAATATCGGGATAAAAAATAGATGTTGGCCGATTCTCAGACCTACCCAATATGCTTACCAAATTTCAGAGGAATCGGTCAAGCCGTTTCGGAGGAGTATGGCAACGAAAACTGTGACACGAGAATTTTATATATTATATATATAACCTTACACAGTTACATGTCAGGGACTGTAAAAGAAACACAACACTGAACTCACACATTGCGCAGGTTTCAGAGCGCGACAAGCGCGTGACGGGGTACAACACGCGCGAGGAGGGCGGGCGGCCGCGGGACCCGGCGCGCGTCACGCAGCTGCGCGTGCCGACCGTGCGCCCCGCGGACCTCATGGTGGAGGCGTCGCCCAGGTGAGCGCGGCACGTGACGTGACACGCGGATGTTGTTGCGTGACGGGGGACAGGCGGATGTTGTTGCGTGACGGGGGACTCGCGGATGTTTTTGCGTGTTTCACAAGTTAACAGGTGTGAGGAGTTTGACTGACTGATAGTCAGTGATGGCCCATATAAGTTTTTGGTGACTCAGAGTGTCACGAGTAGTAGCGACAATCTTGTCCAGGTCTTAAATAATAGTAAACATTGAACTATGAAATAATATAAAAATACGAGAAATCAATTATTAAACTATACTTTTTAAGTATAGTTTAATAATAATTGATTAAAAACAAATGAAAAAAAGACGGAATGGGAAAAACCTTATTATTTATAATACTAGCTGTAAGCCGCGGCGTCACTCCCGTGGTGCCCGTGTGAAACGTATAATAAACGTGTAAGATATCTAACGTGCTAGACATAGTCAATCTATGTACAAAATTTCATACAGATACGATAAGCTGTTTTCGCCTGAAAGAATTACAAACATCCATTCATCCAAATATTAAGTTAATATTATTACTATGCATCGAGATACGTTTATATCACAGGTATATTTATGAAAACAAATTATTGATACACTTGTTCTACATTCATTCAAATTGATTAAACACAAACATTTCAGATATCCTCATTTACAAATGCGTCATTTAATTTTATCACACTGCAAACGTAGTATATTGAAAAAGCCACAAAGTCAAACAAACAGATCTAATTGAAAAAGTTTAACGTCCCCATTACTCTATCTATATTAACGCAAAAGTCACAGCTTGGCGGCGACAAATATTTACCTTCGCACTTACATATATCACGCTTATTGGGAATCATGATTTATCTAATCAGTCCTACAATACATTTGCGTATGGGAGATACGATTATTGGTTTAATATTAAAGCAAAACATCGACGGCACGACCGACGAATGTTAGAATATAAATATTTTGGAATTTATGCTAATGTCTTAATGTATATAAACGTGTTTTTCGTTGTTTGTTTTGATCGAATCAAATATGAGAGGTCTCGGAGTCTTGGAACTAGATTTTATGCATATTCAAATAATGACAATGGACCAAATGCATGTTAAATAAATAAATCATTATGTAATACCAACATTTCGTAGAATCTCAATAATATCGCATTGATTTTTTACAAAGACATAATTTGTTCTATGCGATGGACAACTAATGTTTTTTCGTTGTGAGCTTAATCACTGAAGTAATAAAAACATTTCAAGAATATGTTCACAAATGTATGTACTTTTCAAGACATTACTGATGATACATAATGATCGTAAAGAGATGCTACACAGTGTGTAAATTATTGATACAGTCCCCATATTACTCTATTACTTAAGTATATTATTCTTCTCTATCGAATCATCTATTTCGATTATGGGATTCTGTATTAATTGTTTGTCTGCCTTTTATAAGTAAATAATAACTATCTGCTTGTCTCGTCAAATATTTAAAATTTTTCAAATTTTCCTCAGTAGTTAAACAGTGGAGACATACTCAACAAAACGATTTAGTGCTTTTTAATGAGAAATCTTTATTCGTTCTTGCGTTATACTTGCTTTAACTAATACGACTTAATACTAGTCTGTTGCCCGCAGTGTCGCACTTGTGGTCAAAATAAATTTTTATCATCATGGTTCAAGATTCCATCCCCTTGAAAATAGAATTTATTAAAATCCTTTCTTAGCGGATGCTTACTTGCTTATATGCTATGCGTGGCAAATTACAGCCTGATCAGTCCAGTAGTATGGACGCGGTCATAGACCAGTTAATCCATCACCTTTGCGTTTTATATATTAAGATGAATATAGATAAATCAAAAGACTGATCTACATGTTTTATATTTCTTTTACTAGCGATGCGAAAACATATACAAGTAAACCTTTCTCTTGAATCACTGACTATTGTAATTTTAAAGATCTTATCGCATATAGACACATATACGGCGTAAAGTGACGTTGTTTTATACTATGTAGTGATCTATATTTTTAAAATAAACAATATTTCCAGACGGATATTCGCGAACGCGCACACGTACCACATAAACTCGATCTCGTTGAACTCGGACCAAGAGACCTACCTGTCGGCCGACGATCTGCGCATCAACCTGTGGCACCTCGAGATCACCGACCAGAGCTTCAACATTGTAGACATCAAACCGGCCAATATGGAGGAGCTTACCGAGGTGATTCACTCTCTCCGCCTTTATACAATATAGAAAAACTGTATCAGCTAAATGTAAAAGGAAAAATTTAATTCAGAAAAATAAATTTTCATGAAAATGGGTTGATTGATTGGGTTGTTGATTTGATTGTCATGAGTTCCGTAAATACGACAAACACTAAATTTAGGATTCACTAAAAGCTTATCATATATAGTCATGTTTACATAAGTTAGACCACCGTTATTCAAAGATACATGAGTATGTATGGACTTATTTTTAGTTCTGTATCTAGACTATTTTTTGCTAAGCAATACATATTTACCACAACAGACTCTTATGAAAGTATCATTTACCTACGGCAGCAAAATTGTAGAATAAATGGCTTTATTTTGATTGTTTGATCTACATCCTCCTATTATCAGAAGGGGTCAATGAAAGGTTTTTTAGGATGTGTATTAATTTCTAAGGCACATATAAAGTCACAAAGCATTTAAGTGCGAAATGTGGTTTCGGCACTCTTCAATATATTGTTACGTTGTATAATGTTAATTACAATTTAAGAATCATATAGTGATAGAATTTGTTCGAATTCGGTTCTTCAATATTGTATATTTATTTACAGGTCATTACCGCCGCGGAGTTCCATCCGACTGAATGCAATCTCTTTGTATATTCTAGTAGTAAGGGTGAGTGTTACTTGAGTATATATATTTTTTATTTTATCGTTTTATTTCTAATAGGGAGAACAATTCATTTCATCTGTATTTTAGTATAATTCCGATGCAGGACCTACTTTCCTACTTATCTGGGCCACAGAAATCATATTATAGAATCTCTCCATTGTGACGTCAAGGAAAGACTAAATAATCATATTTCTTTCTCTCTTTCAAATTTTTCAAACGACATTACAATGCTCAGGTACAATAAGGCTGTGCGACATGCGCGCGGCGGCGCTGTGCGACCGGCACGCGAAGCTGTTCGAGGAGCCGGAGGACCCGCACGCGCGGTCCTTCTTCTCGGAGATCATATCCTCCATCAGCGATGTGAAGCTTAGCAACTCGGGCAGGTGGGCGCTCGGTGCATGTTGTTATGTTCTGTTAGTTAATCAATTTCCATTGTCCTCTCCTGGTCTTGAACCCTCACTCTTCAATTCAAGGCCGAGGTATGACCTGACCTGCTACTGCATTTATTATATACATTCATGTGTGACCAGTTTTGGAAATTCATTGACTTTGATGCAAACTTTACTATAATTAGTAACGGTGAAGTAACTAGCATTCCCAAGATTCGAAACCTTTCTTTCATTTTCTTGGGATAAATTAATGCAATGTTACATTAAATGATAGATACTTAAGATTCACATTTGCTTTGTTTCAGATACATGATGTCTAGAGATTATTTAGGATTAAAAGTATGGGATCTTAGAATGGAAACAAAACCTGTAGAAACATATCCAGTAAGTGTTGAAGAAGTTTACTTAGCAAATTATTGAATCACATACAATCAACTGTAAATTATATTTCGTAAAATCTTTTTTTTATGTATATGGTAATGGCATTGTCTGTTATCTTAATGTATGACTAGCTTCCGCCCGCGGCTTCGTCCGCGTGGAATATCTTTAATAGTTACTTTGAGCTAATCCCAACTCACAGCGCACGCAGCGGAAGGTCTCAATAGGAAAAAAAAATCCTCCCCGATTTTGAAACATTCTTCATTGGTGCTATGTTCCTGTTATTTAGTTAGTACGGTACAAACACCTCAGGGTTTATTATAAAATAATATCTTATTTCTCAGGTGCATGAATACCTCAGATCAAAGTTGTGTTCATTGTATGAAAACGACTGCATCTTCGACAAATTTGAGTGCTGTTGGAGCGGAGATGACCAGAGGCTCATGACGGGCTCCTATAATGGATTCTTTAGGTGAGAAGTATTTCTTTTTTATAGGAGAATAAATAATCCTATTGAGAATGATCCATTGAAAATTGTTTAAATACTTTTCGTTGGTACTTGGTTTGATCGAGAAATTTAATTCGGAAATGGTTTCTTATTTTGTGGATGGATTTTTATTTTGTAGTATTTTTGCGTATGCTTATTTTGAGTGTGTGTTTTTTTTGTTCAAGATTGTTTCTATTAAGTTGTAAACTTTAATTGAAATTATGCACTTGACATTTAACCTTATCCTTCATACTTTGATGGTTTTTTTTTTTTTTTTTTTTTTTATGTCATAGCGGGCAACTGAGCTGGTGGTTCGCCTGATGGTAAGCGATCGTACCATCGCCCATGAACATTCGCAAAGGTGCCTCTACGAATGTGCTGCCCGCTTTTATGGGGTAAGGGAAAAGGAAAGGATTAAAGACTGGAAAGAAGGAATGGACTGGGATGGGTGAGGAAAAGAAAACGGGCCTCCGGCTTCCCCACTCACCGCACGAAACACAGTGACGTGCCACTATTTCACGCCGGTTTTCTGTGGGGGTGTGGTACTTCCCCGGTGCGAGCTGGCCCAATTCGTGCCGAAGCGTGCTCGACTACCACATGCACATGGTTTAATTTTTCTTTTAAGTATCACCACTTCGTGGTTTGGACGTGTCTTATAAATTTGTTGAATATGTCTATTATCTATTTCTTGTATCATATGAGGTTAATTAATGCTAAAAAAATTGTCAAAATGATAAAATCGTTAACGTGGCGTTATAATGTTTTCAGGATATTCGAGCGCAGCGGAGGCGGCGGCGGAGGCGGCGGGCGGCGCGGCGAGCTGACGCTGGAGGCGTCGCGCGAGGCGGCCGCGCGGCCCCGCCAGCCGCTGCGCGCGCGCCGCGTCGCCACCACCGCCAAGAGGAAGAAGGTAGGTGTAGCTCAGTGTGCGGCGCGCGGCGAGCGGGCGCGGACGCGGCGCGCGGCCCCGCCAGCCGCTGCGCGCGCGCCGCGTCGCCACCACCGCCAAGAGGAAGAAGGTGGGTGTAGCTCAGTGTGCGGCGCGCGGCGAGCGGGCGCGGTGCAGCGTCGGCACAGCATACATCCGGCAACCTATTTTATATCTTACCGTACACGCTGATCACGGCTTACTATACGCGAATGTCGTACCTTATTAGGTGTTAACAGGTAGGTGTAAGTGTATGTATACGATACACTTGCATATAAAATACAAAATAATCTGTTTATTGCACTATACATACATACCATCCCAAACAACATTATTGCATTATTTATAACACCCCCATTTATTGCAGGATGAAATAAGCGTCGACTGTCTGGACTTCAACAAGAAGATACTGCACACCGCGTGGCACCCGCACGAGAGCGTCATCGCCGTAGCGGCGACCAACAACCTGTTCCTGTTCCAAGACAAGTTCTAGCGTCGCCAACACTCTGTACTGGGCGGATAGAGCACCCCGTATAACGACGCCGGTCACTTTTGATTCGAGTTCTGATTATGAAACACCCTGTATAACAATGTCGGCTTACGTTTGATTCGAGTTCTGTTTGTGAAACAACAACCCGTATATTATCGCAGTTCGCTTCTTATAATCGAACGGAAAAATAACATGCTGTTTAGCGATGCCGGTTTCATTTTTCTCTAAGATATTCGCGAAAATACAACGAAACTCATATACGGAGCCATCCTCATATATAGTTCCAGGAAATGTTGTAGCGTCGACAACTTGCTGTACCGGGCATATTGAACACCCTGCGTTTGGTTTATCGCTCGTAGATACAACTTGCTGGCGGAAAATAACTTATAAAAAAAATAATCAGTATACTGCTCTAGGATATATGAGTTTTTTTTGTACATCGAATTTTTTATTTCTGCTCTAATAATATTTTATTTGTTTTGGTACTGTTTGGCTGTTTTCGGCTTGATGATTTAGTCGACGATTTAAAATATCACGGCGATTTAAAATATCAACGGCAAACAAAAATATCACGTTTATTCTAAAAAATAAAAATACGTCAATAGCGACATTATATTTCTTTAATTGTATTAAAATCACCCTGTATAACTTGTGTGGCGTTTGCGCTGTTGGATCGGCGTTTAAATATTATAGTTTTATTATTCCCATTAGAAAACAGCATACTGTATAAGACATTTTATATAGCATTATAAAGAAAGGATAAGCGATTAATTTGAATAATTTATACAACTGCCGATCGGATAGTGTCAAAGGCCATAGGAAAAGGATCTTTTGAAAGGCATATTAAGGTCTCAAATGTTTTAATGTCAATCATCGTCGTTCGATATTTATATGTCGAGTCCTGACTGAAAATGTCGTTTTCTTCAAAAGATCTTTAAAATACAAACATAAAAGCAGTTTGAAACTTGATTTTTGAATTTTGTAATCGCAAGTTATCAGCGCCGAGAATTCATCCGCATTGTTGAAATTTAAGCATTCTTTCGCCGAGACCTTCAATTTAACAAATCGGTTATAGTATTTGTAAGTGGAATTGTGAATGGCAAAAAGGTCGTATCGGACTGTTTCTTATTGTCAATGAAATTTATCGTGATGTTAATAATAAAGGTGAAATTATATTAAAAGCTGTAACATTCCCATAACAGCGTTGGCATTCGCTATAAAAAGTTAATTTTAACACTAAAACTAGCATTTAGACTAAACAATTTTTAGTGCTTTACTTTTTCTTTTTCTAAATTTTTCCTCAAATTGTATGAATAGTCGAAACTCAGTACAGAGGTGAATAAATATAGGAAAAAAGAAATAAAAAATAAACGCCATATTAAGCTTCGTTTTGCGTCCGAAAGTATAATATAGTCCATACCCCGTGGCTTCCGATAGCCCTAACGCTTTATTATAGAATAAGTAGGTGAATCGAATATATTACTGTTAGTTGTTGTGTTTGTATGGTAGTTGCAATTTTTATATAATTCACGAACAGATAAATGATTTTTACCCCCAGTTTTGGTAGTTTTTGAATCACTTTTTTTTTTCACAAATATCAAATTCGTAGGTATATATCGTTTTATGTTGTCAGAAACATTGGCTATGTCACAGATAATATATTGAATATTGAATTATGTAACGATTGCAACGATCCTACGAACGATATATTACGAACAAAATATAACCAAAATGATTTGTGTCGTTACCACCGGCTTATGGGCCTAAATGGAATCCATGTTTCATTAAAAAAATAATGGCTATATCGTACAATATTTCTTATAATAATAAAAAACGTAATGGCGCAACCGGCAGGACGATTCTTTTGTGCCCAAATTATTATAAGCGCGAATTTAAAGTTTCGGTCTAAAAGACCAATAATGATACACATATTGTAGTTTATGTATATAGCTTTTTTATATGTAATTCCCCTTTTTTTCGATTACGATATTGTCAAACCGAGTTATCTTTTAAAATCGTTAGTAATTTGTGAGTTTCAATCGAAAAACCATCTCGAAGCGCTTCTACTTAAGGTTTTTAAGCGGTAATTATTTATTTTTCATGTCACTAGTTGACACCGAGATTAGTTAGTATCGATATAATGATAAGATATTTTCATAAACACGGAATATCGGTAGCGTTTAGTTGTTGTGTGGTGAGTTGCGGTTAGAATTGCGAGAGAACGGGCGGTTCTCCTTTGAAAAGTTGGTTTTATTTTGTAAATCCCTTATGGAAATCAATTACAACAAATTAATTAATGTTATATTGTAGCATTTCTGATAAATACAATGATTTTATTGCTATCATTTCATAGGTGAATGGATGGGAATTTCAAATCATAATCTTTAAGAAATAAAAGTGATAATTTAGTTGATGTTCGAAGTAAATATTTTGTAGTGAATTAGAAAAGGGAGCCGCCTGTTATATTCCAAGATTTAGCACTAACTCTATTTGACAAGGACTCGTATACGTAATAAGTGAACTTGCAGTGTCAGGGCCCGTGCCTTACTGGACGTAGATGTTTGTTAACTTTTTTATTTATTATTATTATCTATTTTTTTTTAATTATTATTTTGTGAACGTTTTTTGTTGTACAACTCGTGAGTGAACTTACGGATATGAATGTTTTCGAATTACCCTCAAATACATTTGTCTTCATTAGAATAATGAGGGTAGGATAGGTGTTATGTTTTTTAAAATCTACGAACACTGTTTTTAAACGTTAACGGCGTGTAACAAATATCAAATCACATTCGTATCATGGGATTAATCGGGCATAATTACTTATTTGTTTATAACTTGAAACTTTGATTATTGGAAACGAAAAAAATGTAAATAAGCGTAAGAACGAATGGAGGCCTGAATAATTTAAACGGAAAGAAATAATATCGTCACAATTGTATTATTGTATTGTACAGTTTATTATATACAGTTTGTACTCGTGTTGAAAATTATGTTCATCGATATTCGTAATGAATTTTTTTGTAAGCCTTTTTATTGTATAATTTTAAGAACTTAGTCCGGTGTGTTGTTTATTCGATTGAGCGTCGTGTTTGGCTGCAGAGCACTCGTAGTCGCGTAGCGGTCGGCGGTCGGAGATCCTTATCATAGTTTTCGTACGTTCGGGGCCAAGGTCAATTCCGAGCGCGTCGTTATTTAAGCGTAACATTATGCTGTCCGCTACGTTATTGGCTGATAGATAGTGATAAATGTGTGATAATTATCGTGAAAAAAAAAATTAATGCCTTCGCAGCTAAGTTTTATATTGCTTCGAAAGCAACATAGGAATTGACTCCGACCCCCTCCCCCCGATGTAAAGAAAATGTAGTATAGACAGCGTACGTGCGGTGTGTGAGAGATGCGTGTTAGTTTAAGTCTAGGCTAGTTAGGCAAAAACTGTGAATGCGAACAGTAATTACAAAAAAAAAAAGTTTTTTTCTTTCATGCTCGATGGATCAACAGTCATGTGATAATGAGAAATTTCATTTGTATTGGGTCGTATTTAGTGTCACAACGAAATGTGCGCGCGCCCGTTATGACGTATAATAATCGATTCGCGTTGCGAGTGGAGTTGTAGCTGTTACGGCTATGGCGCTTTAAAGTTATCCAACGACAGTTGCGGCGCGAATCGAAACGTGTTGCGATGTAGTGTTGTGCCATGTGAGTGGGCGGGCGCGCGCTGCCGGCGATGTTGTTGAATCCAAAATATTTCCTATAATATAAATTTTTATATCTGAATATTTGTTTTATTTACATTTTATTCATTTTATTATTTCTTATAGGTGCATTTGAATTCTTTAGGAAATGAACACAGTAAATGCGATTGTTGCATAATCACTCAAAGAGAGATCGAAACAAAACCATTATTATAGGATACATAGCTTTTTATGCAATGTCAAAAATGCAATAAAATGGTTTTAAATGTTTCTTATAACAGAGCAACTATCTGTCGAGTTATTTCTATTTGTAGTATTCCTATGTCTTACGTAATTCTCTGTAGTATTTGAAGTTTGTGGATAACTCATTACAGCGTTTTTATTAGGCACATTATAAAACTAGTAAATGGTTGTTTAGAGTTTATAACGTTTATATATATATATATATATATATATATATATATATATATATATACATATCCAGGTTTGACTGTATATATAATATATATATACAGTCAAACCTGGATAAGTGAGAAAACTCTATAAGTGAGAGTAATAGCCAGGACCCGTCATTTTAAGCTCCCGAAACCTCTGTAAGAGAAAGTCGATTCTCCCTCATGGACCTCCGTAAGTGAGACTGCTACTTATCTAGACCTCTATAAGCGACAGTCGAACTTTATTTATTTATATTATTCAGGAGGAATATATGACAAAACAAATTACAAATTTAACATCTGCTATTTTATGACTCA